>NC_091751.1:31647363-31702363 GCF_043380555.1 Nothobranchius furzeri | reverse complement strand
CTGTTGGTGGTGGGTGTAGAACGGAGTCCTCCTCAGCATCTAGCACCATTTCTGTAGCTTCAAAGAGGTTGAAAAAGGCAAGTTTCACTACATCCAAATCACGACTTGGCAAAATAAAAATACAAACACCCACAATTCCTTGGCTGGCTCCTTGTAGCAGAACATCTAAAGAACACGCTAATACAGTTAGGCACACAACGTGCAGAACCAGATAACAGAAAGGCAATGATCACAGAAAATCAGAAGGCTAAATCTGAAAGATGCGCTAGCTTAGAGAGAAAACACCAACTACTCAGTAGGGAGAGTCTGCAGCACAGAAAGAACCTAAGTTCTTGGTTGGTCATCAAACTGCAAAAAATGCAAATAGAAATGAATGCACCTATATCAGAGAGATGATACGAGTGGTGAAGGTTTTTCAGAGCGAATTAGCCGTGCTAAAGAAATAGAAAGTAAAGTCAGCTCTGTCTCAGTTGGCACAGACATTCAGAGGCACGAGCCCAGGCTGTTCTGTTCACAGCAAATTGATTTGTAGGCTTAGTTTCACTAGCACAAGACTTAATCAACTCCCACAGCAGGGGAAACAACCCTTGATTGAGCAGATCTTATTTTCTCTTTGCTGCTTCGTGCCGGTGGGATATTTTTGTTTATTTATTTATTTTTTACAGAGGATGCATTTATAAAAAGCAGTTGAGACGTACAGAGTGACTTTGTACCAGATTACAGAGAGAGCCCGTGATTGACACTGGGATTCCTCGGCATTAGCCTTCATTAGTGAGCTGACCTGAAAAGATAAACACAGCATCCTCATTTTCCTGCTAAGACACAGCCTTACACATGGTTGGGAAACCAATGCCTTTCATTCCAGACTGTTTTCCCGTATTCCGATGCGTTTTGATTCACACATCAACCCTTTTTTCCCCTTCCATGTATTTGCTTTGTGTCTTCTTCCCATCTGGACCACTGGACCGAAGGACACGATTTTAGCACAGGAGCAAAGTCCAAATTGTGCTTTTGTTCTGCTTTTGTTCTGTTTGTGTTCGGGCTGCACCTCTGTGTGAAAGGAGTAAGTACGGAGCGTGTGGGCCGCTGGTTCCTGCCTTGCTTCAGCACCAGCCTACAGCAGTCAGTGGTGCCTAATTGCCTCTTTTTCTTATAAACCACACAATATTGAAGCATCAGCGGTGACACGCCAGCAGAAAATACAAACAAACAAGCCGGCAACATCCTGTCTTGAACAAACCGTCATTAAACAAGTAGATTCAGGTCAGAGCTTGCTGAGATGCATGTGCTCAGTAGCATATTTATGGATTATAATCTCATGGTTTCTGGCTTGATGTTATTATATTTACACCCTCTTCAAAAACTACTGATCTGCCCAATTACTATTACTATTACTATCACTCTTAATATTACTATCACTATTTCTATTACTATTGCTATTACTGTCGCTATTAATATTACTGTTACTATTACTATCAATGTTACTATCACTATTACTATTAATATGACTGTTACTATTTTTATTACTATCACTGTTACTATTACTATCAATATTACTGTTACTATTACTATTGCTATTTCTATTACCCTTACTATTATGGCACTTACACACTAGCATTGGCTCCACTCTACTCCACTCGGCCCCGCCCACCCCAGCCCGGTCACGTTTGTTCCACACTGCTTTAGGAATGCGGACGTGATTGGGCCCATGGGCGGTCTGTTATGTCATGAGTGCATCTCTGAGCACGTGGGCGGGGCAAATAATCCAGAGAAGTCTACAGTGTCTCTATTATTAAACACTAGTGGCCTGAGCAGTCTTGCTTTTGGAGACTCTGACTCAGATTTTGCTTCCTGCTTTGCTGTATCTGGCAGCACTGTGTGAGTGCGTGCGCAAGCGCACGTGCGTGCGTGTGTATGTGCGTGCGTGTGTGTGTGTTATGGTGTGTGTGAGTGTGTGCCTCCTCACAGCAGTGAGGGACAGAGAAAAACGGCTTCAGTCAGAGGCTCTTTAACTCCACATCCAGCACTAGAATGAATCATGCACGTGGGCTGATGCTATCCACCGATTGGAGACTCCACCTAGTGGTAGGGGTGCTTTTGAGCCAGCCAGTCGGTCAGCAGCGGGCGTGTCGGCCCTGTTCAGCTCCAGTTATGTTGGGTTGCACGTGTGAAAATGAAATGAGAACACTTCCTATCCCAACCAGGCGGAGTGGAGCTGAGCTAGCATGTAATGGCCTTTACTAAACTGAAGCACTTTGTTATAACATATTCTTTAGTTTACTCCATTTACAGGCTCAACCAGGAGTAAAAGCCAATCAGCACAGCACATGAGATCAGTACTTTGTGTTTTATAAAGGCATGGGGTCGGACAGCTCCTATGTCACCCCTGACCTCAGGAATAAGTGCTCAAACAGTGACATTCATGTTGTTGAACAGCATCTGTGTTGGCTTTAGGAGCAGCAAGGAGAAGTTGGTGACATTAAATGTAAAATTTACAGATGCAAGAGCTTCCACCTCAACTTCCATCCCAGGTCAACAGAAGACATAAAGATGGTTGCTACAACAGCTGACAGCTCCAACCATCAATTATCGTGATGATGATGATGATGATGATGATGATGATGATGATGTTTCTTCATACTGAATGACATAAAAAATATGGCAAACTAAGATCGCATAAAAAGAAGATCAATTCAAACTTCTTTTAAAACTAATGTTTTGCTCCTTTCCCACAATCCGTTCATGAAAAATGAAACATTTTGTAAGAAAAACACATTTTTAAACAAACAAAGAGCAGCCTTTTGTACACGGCCAATAAAACAGCCATAATGGAGCTGTTTTTACCAGTTTTTTTCATGCATTGTAAATGTACATGTGACCGCTTAGTTGTGTCTGCTGGAGGTTTCAGCATCCTGGGTACTTTTGCAGACAGACAAAACAGCCTTACACTCGGCCATTAAAACTAGAACAGTTTTTATTTATTTTCATGTAATTCAAACTAATTTAAGTGGACGTAGCGTTTCTGCCACAGAAAGGTCTTTATAAAAAAATTAAGGCTGTGTCAAAGTGAGCAAAGTTTTAGGCTTCTTAAATGTCACATTTTCTTATATTAGAGTTGCAGAAAGTCTGAGGAAGATTGGTTTATTTTCTCTAAACTACAGAAACTAATGAGCTGGAGGAAGAGACCCGAGTGAAGATTCTCTTTTAGAGGTTTTTTTTTTCTTCCCAGGATGCTTTGAGTCTGTTGCACTGGAGCTGCCTCCAGGGACTTTTTCCTTTACTTCACTTTTTTTTAGGTTGATTACTGAAAGTAGTGTGAAGGTCCAAAAAAACCTACATTTTTATTTTTCTTTCCTTTATTTTTTTTCTTCTTCTGTCCTAATAGTTTAAATATTGATTCAACATTAAACTACAGTGGGATGCAAAACTGTTTATCTTCATGTTTTTCCTGTATACATCTTTGGTTGTTACGATAAACATCTCAGTTAAATACCCCATAGGAGACACACACAGTGATATTTGAGAAGTGAAACAAAGTTTATAGGATTTACAGAACGTGTTCAATAACTGTTTAAGCTAAAGTCGGCAGGTGCATAGATGTGGACACTGCTGTCACTTTAATGATTCAAATACTTTTAGAACTAATTTTTGGAACTCAAAGTTGGTTTGGTAAGCTCAGTGACCCTTGACCTTTTTAACATATTTAAGCGAGCCATTTGTAAGTTTCCCTCCACTGAATATCCTCTGAAGAGCAGTGACATCAGGTCTCAGAACAACTCTCACATGAGCTGAAAACAAAGATGTTTCACCATCATGGTTTAGGGGAAGGATCCAGAAAGCTGTCTCAGAGCTGTCTGTTTCCACAGTTAGGAAAACATCGAGGAAATGGAAGACCACAGGCACAGTTCAAGTTAGGGCTCCAAGTGGCAGAGCAAGAAAAATCTGGGATACACAGAAACAAAGAATGGTGAGAACAGTCCAAGTCAACCTACAGACCAGCACCAAAGACCTACAACAGGAGATGATGTAAGGAAGCCTTTTCTCCATCTAGCACAACCAGAGCAGCGTCAGGTGTGCTGAAGCACATTTGGACAAGCCAGCTTCACTTTGGAATAAGGTGCTGTGGACTGATGCAACTAAAACTCAGTTATTTGGGCAAAACATAGGGCATTATGGATGGAGGAGCAAGAACACCCGCTACCTAAAGTAAAACATGGTGGTGGTTCCAAACATCTAGTAAGGTTTTCATGCAGTGGAACAAGTACAAAGTTCTGGAATGTTCATCTCAGTCCCCAGACCTGAATATTATTAAGAATCTGTGGTGTGAGTTAGAGAGCTGCTCATGCTCAGGAACCATCAGACCTAAATGAACTGGAGATGTTTAGTAAAGAAGAATGTTCCAAAGTACCTTCATCCAGAATCCAGACTCTCATTGGAAGCTATGGAACGCATTTAGAGGTCGTTATTTCTGCAACAGGAGGATCTACTACATATTGAGTTAATTTCTTTTTTATGGTACCCGAATGTATGCACCTGTCTACTCTAGCTTAAACAATTAGTGCAAACTTTCTTTAAATCCTATAAACTTTGTTTCACCTCTAAAATATCACCGTGTGTGTCTCCTTTATGATATATTTCACTGAAATTTCAAAAGATTAAAAATTCTGCCCAAACTTTCACATCCCACTGTATTTAAATTTGGTTCTTGGTTATTTTCTGCTAATTGCAGACTAAATACTGGACAATGGTCAAAATTCAAACCAAAACACACCCCTACCCTCATTTAATAAAGGAAACCCTTAAAGATGAGACCAAACTGGATATATATATATATATATATATATATATATATATATATATATATATATATATATATATATATATATATATATATATATATATATATATATATATATATATATATATATGTATGTATATAGACGGTGTTGCAAACATTACTAAATCATAATTCCACAGAGGTATGGCTGCTGAGCATCACAGGCTGCAATAAACACTCAAGGGTTTCTTGGTCTAGCATCCAGTCCAGTTTCACTGACATGGGTTCTCATGGGAACTAAACAGCAGAGGTTCAGAGGAAACCACTGTTTAATTAGATTATGTTAGCTAAGAATTGTTTCCCATGCTGTTTGAATAAATGTATCTGTTTTTTTTTTTTTGTTTTGTTTTGTTTTTCTCTATCTGGTGTCCAACAACTCTAGACCAGCTGTAGCAGTGGCAAAAGATCTGATTCTGCAGGACTAGCCACGCTCTATCGTAGCCCCAGCAGATCTACCATTGGCCAGATCTGTTCTGTGTCTGGCCAATCACAGTCCTATATGTTAGACTTGGGCTCTTCTTTGAGTCAAAGGCAGATGTAAGTCCTTTATTTAGAAAACTCATGTATAAACAGAAGCACTTTAAGGGTGAATGGCGGCCTGTCCCATTGACTGATTGCTGTTTGAATACATGTTGTTGTTCATTGCTCTGATTGGTCCTAGTGCTGTCCAATAGCGTTCAGAGAACGTTGGACAGACAACCATAGATTCTGCCCCATGACTGAATGGATTGAATGGGTCGTGGCCAGACTCAATATTTACATAGCATGGCTTGCTAGACTACAAATTTGGAGCATTAAGGATTAAATCTGAGCAGACAAAAAAAGCTAAAACGAGCTAAATGCTTGTTGCAGAAGGGCCAGTCTCACAACGAACAATAGGGTCAGGTGCTCTAGATCGCGAATTTCTGTTACAAATAACCAAGTGTATGTAAATGTCAGCATGCTACTGAGTTTACAGCAGTAGATCAGCAGTAATCCTCTTTGGTCTTGGCCTGGTTTGAACTAGTGATAGACTCCTTATTCTAGTGAAAACTAATCACTTTTCACCAGTTGGAGGTTTTCAGTGAGCCATCCAGATCAGATCACTGATCAGAATCTTTCCACTGAAACTCACTTCAAAGGGTCTACACTACTGATTTTAGGCTGTAAATGGGGAAGAAGCCAAATAACATTTTAAAGTCAAGTTGCTGGAGGACAAGGCTTTGTGATCACTCGGCTGCTGAATCATTCTCTAGCTGAATCTGTTTTCTAAACCAGGGTGAAGTTGCTGCTCCTGAGAGATAGAAGAGTTCAGTGAAGCACTACAGAAAAGTAATGTCTCACATAAAATGACCTGTGAGAACGACTTTTCCATCTCATTGTTTCTCTTTCTCCCTCCTCTGTTTGTCTGCTTTTCTTTGCAGCCCAGAAGAGGATTTAGACGGACACCGGTGCAGAGTTCACCACGACTGAAAAAGGAGATCAATATTTATAAACCCTTTAGAGCAGTGACCTTTAAAACTCCACCATACTGTTTAATGTTCTGGACTGCACTTTAATGGACACATCATCACACACTTCATCAAACTCGCCTGCCTCCTCACACGCCTACTTGTAATGTTTTTGTCTTTTTTTTTCTACATCTTCCGGGGAACAGTTCTTTCAGAGGTGGCCAGCAGGAATACCAAATCAGCTAGAACCTGTAAGTATGCTGATTGGTCAGGAGATAGTGGCGGTGTTGTCATACCTCCATGAAATCTTGAGGTTCAGAAAGGTTAAAACATATTCCTCTTTAAGAAGAAATAGAATAATTATGCTGCTATCTTAAATTACAGCCACTTTATTAGGTACACCTGGATATTTACTTCAGAACTACTTTAGTTATTACTGTCACTGATTCAACACAGTGAAGGGAACGCTATTCAGAAGTTCTAGTCAGAGGTTCTAGTCCTCAGATGTTCTGGTCTTCAGAGGTTCTAGTCCTCAGAGGTTCTGATTGTCAGAGGTTCTGGTCCATTCTGAAATAACAGCATCAGCTCCATCCATCAAGAGAACCTCCCGGTCCGCCAGATCTCAAA
The DNA here is from genome assembly GCF_043380555.1 of Nothobranchius furzeri. Lineage (NCBI taxonomy): Eukaryota > Metazoa > Chordata > Actinopteri > Cyprinodontiformes > Nothobranchiidae > Nothobranchius > Nothobranchius furzeri. The sequence goes on along the minus strand of NC_091751.1, from coordinate 31,695,469 downwards.
GGTTCTGAACTGGACTGAGATCTGGTGTCTGCAGAGACCGTTGGAGTCCAGTAAACTCATGGTCATGTTCTGCAAACCGATTAGAGATGATCTGAGCTTTGTGACATGGTGCAGAAGATGGGTTAGGATGCAGAACTCCAGACTCATCAGACCAGCAAAGGTTTTCCAGCCTCCTCTGGTCCAGCTCTGGTGGTCCTGTGTGAGTCGTAGCCTCCGGTTCCTGCTGACAGGAGAGATGCCTGGTGTGGTCTTCTGCTGCTGGAGTCCATCTGGAGCAGCTGGAGTGGTTCTGTACACTGTGGTAGAAACCAGAGCTGATCTGATCTACGTTTCCCTGACTGGTCTCCTCTGACATCAACATTTTCATCCACCCACTTTGTTCCCAGCTGACATAAACAGCCATGTTCAATGTCTCTTAATTGTCCTTTCTTCTCCATCCTCAGTTTGACTAAGTCATCTTCATGATGTCTACATCTACTGCTTGGCTGATGTTGAAGTCTAATGAATAGCATGGGAAACAATGCTTTGCCAGAACTGAGTGTTTCCTTTGAAGCTCTGCTGTGTAATTCCCGTGGGAACACACACCAGTGAAACTGGACTGGATGCTACACTAAAAACTGTAACAGTAGCTGCGTTTACATGTGGCAAATTTCCTCAATCCGATTGAAATCTTGGTTGATCGGAATTTCCGAATCTCTCTTCACATGGACACGAAATGAAATGATCCGATCATGCCGTGCGTACATACGCACCAAGCATTTAATCCGATTAAATAGGTTGAGCATGCGCAGAGTTGCCTTTCCCGAAAGAAAACTTGTAAACAAACGCCATGAAACGAAATGAAAAGTGTAAAAACAGAAATAACTATTCTTCCTGCTTTCCTGATCCGTTTATTCAATTTAATATTTTTATTTAACTCAAAGAAGTTACGTTGTCTTCAGTGAATAACTGCAGATCTATGCTTTGCTGCATTTTATTGTTGATTGAAATAAGGGAGGGTTATGTCTCTGCCTCTTGATCAGCTGGTCCGCGGGTCTGAAGTGACAGATATGCCGTTACGCTGCGGCACAGAGCGGGGGTGGGGGGTTGGACTCGTGTTTTATTACTGAGCTCTGTTGTGGCTTATTATTAATAACATGTGCAAATCAGCTGAAACTGTTGAGGAAAAATCTGTTCAAACAAAATAACAGAAGATGTTCAGAAAGTTTAGAAGCATGTTCATCATTAACGAACCGCATCTCAGGTCATCTGCGTTTACGTGCTTTTAACACGGACTTTACCGTCGTCTAGAGTATTTAACCGAGGACGTTTTCCTACCCAACATCAGCCTCCAATCAGGTCTGTAAAACCCATATTATCCTGTGTTCTTTACAAGCGCGTCTCCATCACCTGCTGCAGAAGCTGCTGCGTTCAAAGCTGACAGGAACGGGGATCTGTGCGCTGCAACCCCTGCAATAAACCTGCGTATTTCCAGTACAGATTTGAACATGTTTGTCGAGTGATTTGTGCAATAATCAGATTTTTATTTTACTTCCACAAAATGTAAGTTCTGAATTAAATATTACTGAAACGGGGACGGCTTGTCGTCGGATTTAAAAGCCGCCGCTCGATAATTACGCCGTCATTTTTGATGTCAGGCAGTCCAAATGACAGCGGAGAGGCCCGCTCGCTGTTGCACACATGCGCAGTGGGCATTATTTTACCCCAACAATCCGAATGGCTGTGTACATGCACGTCAATCGGAATAAAGAACAGAATTAACCACCTCTCTCAATCGAATTGAAATTTCAATCCAATCGGGCCGAATCGGATCAGAATATTCCAATTGACATGTTTACATGCAGAATTTTCGATCTGATTGGACATTCAATCCGATTAAATATGAGCATGTAAACGCGGCTATTGAGAGGTTGAGGACCAACAAACTGTAAGACAGAGAGGAAATTATCTCTGTCTGGCCCCAAAACAATTTCTAATCGGAATCTGGCGCCCTTGAGCCTGCTAGGCTACAACGAAAACTCCCCCCTAAGAAGATATGTGGAGTGTGCCGTCGCTATGGCAACTCAACACTGTCTCCTATCCCAGCCTGGGCAGGACTGCGGGAAGGCCGCTGAAACGTTCCAGGGTCACTGCAACCCTCCAACCCTCAATGCTCCTCGTCCTATCCACACTGAGGTGACATGCGCTGATTCTATCGTGGCTGCAGGAACTCATGCAGCCTAGTACTGTGTCAGAGGCAACTGTGGAGAGAAGGTAAATAACCTTGGAGGGATAGCGCCTTCATCACGTTACACAGTGATGCTAAAAACATTTTTTGTCCAGCTCTTGGAATTTCAGCTGTACGTTCTTCCAAAAGCACATTTTCCATCTCTACAGTAGGTGTTAATCTTTTAAGAAAAGTGTTGCTTAGTGTTTCTAACAAGATGAGAGTAATGCCAGATCACATTAACATCAGAGCTGATTGATTTGGTATTTAGCTTTTACTATGCATGGTTGCACAAAACAATATGGGAGATTTGTAGCTAGACACCACATGAAAATCATCAGGAACCTAAAAAAGCTCCTTGGCAGGTGATGGAATGAACCACCTGTCTATCATTTTTACGATGAACTGATCCGACGGGTGTACCGGGCCCAGTAAATGCAGCTCCTGCCAAGCCAGCTGGGAGAAGACCAAAAACACGTTTTTCACCAAGAAAAAGCAACAGCGTTGTTCTCTTCTCTCTGTAAGCTGAGCAGTGCGCGTCTGCATCAGCCTCTTTTGAAGCTGCTGCTGTCTGTCGTCAGAACTAGAGCCCACCTGTAGCTGCTGCTTCAAAGTCAAACGCGTTGGCTGCAAACACAAAGCTTGATTCCTGGCATCAGGTCTGCTCATGTGAAGTTTTCATGTAATAATCTGGGTGCGTCTCAGCATGAGATAATAGCTGGTGGACCAGACAAATCTGCATTGAAAAGGTAAATATCTCTCTCATCTTCATGCTCTAACGAACTTCCAGCCTGACCCCTCCTAGAAAATCTTTTCAAAAACATGTTTTTGTTTTTGGTTTGCTTTGTGAAAGTTGTTCACACCTGTCTTTTAAGATTAGATTAAATGAACCCAATAGCTCCAGATTAGAGACTTTTCTCACATTATGTTTATAAATATGTCTGATTATGTAGGTCACAACTGTGACACAATTCTTACCCCAAAATTCCACTACCTCCGCTCTGCTCCACTCCGGCACGAACTCCGCAGCAAAATCTGTCCCGTTGTAGTCAATCAGAGCTGTTCCACTACTGCGGCCGTGCGGTGCACAGCGCCGCACGCCGTTCCGCCATCCGACAAAAATAGGATTGATTCTATTTTTGCCGGACGCCAGAGCACCTCCGCAGTCAATGGGCAGAAATCACAACCGCCCAACAGGAAAGGAGCAAGCACAACTTCCGTTATTTCACAATAAATCGATAAACAAAAGGCGTTTTTTGTTTCATATGCACAGGTTTAACAACTTTTAACAACTATCAATGGTGGTTGAACTTTAAATGCACAAAAGTAAGCCATAAATACAGTTTCCACTATCAAAGCAGTCACACTTTGCTGATCCAAACACTGCTGATCTCTCAACACAAATGATGGGCAGATTAAACGGTTCATTTCGATGCTTCTCCCACACAACGGGTGTTTGGATCTAACTTCCGCGTTTATTGCTCGGACTGTATCGCAAGATCTCGAAAATCCCGCGCATGCTTGTTTGCCCACCTCAGGTCTCCACACTGGAGTGGAGCTGTTGTAGAGCGGGTACCAGTAAAAATTGAGTTCGGAAGCGAGCGGCTGCGGAAGGCGGGGGCGGGGCGGAGCGGAGGTAGTGGAATTTTGGGGTTACATTTTCAGCTATTTGAGCAAAGCCTAGTTACAAGCAAAATGTAGTTACTCTTAGTGCAACTCTACACTTTTACTGAACACCAGTATTGAGTTTGCTGACTACTCTAGGAGTCTAGACCAGTTTCCTGAAGCAAAGTGACGGTCTATCCACGCTCCACTGGAACCTCCGCAGTCCCGGACATCTCTTGCCAGTCCGATCACAGCGCTCTATCAGGTTGGGTTGCGCCTTCCTCAACGATGAATGGCTGTCCTGTTTACTAACAATCATAATAATCCAATCACAGCATTGTGGGTGGACGGGACGTTATTGCAACTGAGCCAAAAAAACAAAGATGGCGTTTCAAATGACTTTGGCGTCAACTGTGGATTATGTATACTTGGGCTTTTCTTTGAGTCAAGAGGTATTTAAGTTGTTTAAAAAAAGATGTATTTGTGTCTTCTTCAGCAGAGTATGGAGGACTGCCGCATTGACGCATATCTGTAGCGGTGAGTGCATCACATTGTTTGTTATCCAACAGCATGTGGAGTTTGAAAGAGAACCGAAGGTCCCGCCCCACCACTGAGAGCCATCAGTGGGTCATGCCCGGACTAGAAATTTACATGTATAGGATAGCTTACTAGGCTAATTGCTAAAACCAGACAGAATATATTCAACATGCCTATTTCTACTTTCATAGACTGAATGTCTTCTGCCCTCTATATATATATAAGCTATAAGTATTACAAGTAGCCTGTGCCAATTCAGATTTCCATCGTTGTTGTATTGTTCCATAAAGCTTACATCTAAAACGTTGTTGGACCACCTTTGGTTTCATAATGGCACACTTTCTCTGTGGTATTGTTTGGTTGAGCTTCTGCAGAGTTACACACTTTATTTCTACCCAGTGTTGCATTCATTCGTCAGTAAGGTCTTGTACAGATGATGGGAGAGTCTGAGTTCAGCACTTTGCAAGGATTCTCAATGTGGTCATCGTCCAGACTCTGTGGTGATGGAGACCCGTGTGGAGATAATGTCTCAGAACTCCCAGAACCACCTTTTGACTATACGAACCTGATGAATCTGGTCATTGTAATCTTGGAAGAAGCCCGTTCCATCAGGGAGGATGAAATCCACGGATGGAAAAACCTCATCATTCGGCAAGCCCAGGTTTATACTGCTTCTGAACCTAGACCTGACCAGCTCTAACAACCCCAGGTTACAAATCCAGGTGGGGACTAGGTTTTGGTCAGGCAGCGTGTAATTGCATAGCAAAATATGTTAACAAACAGAATAATGTTAGATTTTTTAGCTTTTCTTGGTTTTTGCTGATTATTGATTGTTTCAATGGTTAATGCTGTAGAGCCAGGCTATTCAATTCCGTCCTCGAGGGCCTGTATCCAGCACATTTTGGTTTTAACCCTGCTTTAACACATCTGATTTCAACCAGTAAGTGATTAGCAGTCTTCTGCAGAGCCTGATGAGCTGCTGAATCAAATGTGTTGGACCAGAGAAATGTGCTGGACACCGGCCCTCGAGGCCCGGAATGGAATAGCCCCACTGTAAAAGGTGCTGCAATATAGACTGTAATTATTTATCCATAATTTAATGTGCTTATTCTTCTATATTTTGTATGTTATAAATCTGATCACTTAAAGAGGGTTTCTGAGACTTCATCATGAACAATTAATCTTTTAATTGTTGCAAATTACTCTTTAAATGACCTCAGTAACATACTGCACAACAAATGACATCAGTCACTTCTCCTCTTTAAAAACACCAGATGGTGTTTGTTGCATTTATATCCGTGTAGAGACTGATTAGGTACCGTTTCAGCAAGAAAATACTTGTAAGAATCAAACGTCCATGAAACAAACAAGACAGCTAAACGTGTGGGTGGCCCTCCAACTAGCAGCTAGCTTTCCATCAGGTCAAAACTAAACTCTAAGGTTAAAAATGGGAATCTACTAGATGACCTTTAACATAAGCAAGCTTGTAAACAATGTTAATCAGATAGAAAAATAACACGTGGATGCAACGTTGATGTGGTCCAGGGGCTTTAACAAAATCCAAAGACCTTCAGCAGGGACACTGTATCTCACTAAACAGGAACCAAGAGGCCAGCTAATCTGGATGTGACACACGCCCATCTACACAACAGGACAAGAAAAAAAACAACTAATAAATAACCTCATGGTAGAGCACTTTCTAGTCCGTATAAAGCAGCAGACAAGGAGAAGGGGATTGGGCCAGAGCCAGTTAGAGCCATAGGCTCCTTTGTCAGGCTGAGCCGAGATTTAAGCCTGCAGGGAAGAGCCATGTGTGTGTGTGTGTGTGCGTGCGTGCGTGTGTGTGTGTGTGTGTGTGTGTGTGCGTGCGTGCGTGCGTGCGTGTGTGTGTGTGTGTGTGTGTGTGTGTGTGTGTGTGCGTGCGTGCGTGCGTGCGTGTGTGTGTGTGCGTGTGTGTGTGTGCGTGCGTGCGTGTGTGCGTGTGTGTGTGTGTGTGTGTGGCTGGGGCACACACATGTGTAGTATGGTAAAACAGCTGTGTTAAGTATGCACCGAGAAAGCTACAGCAGCAGGGAAATGTTTGCTGCTGCCCAGCGTTAGGACGTTTGCTGCAGGGCACGTGGCCGGCCACTTGCTCTCTGAACACATACAATCACACAAACACAAACAGCGCTATTTCTCAGCCGTATATCAAATCTGAGCTTATAGCTCTCTGGTGCTGTCCATTTACTCCAGGGTCCATCTGGGAGAGCCCAAACTGATAGAAGTGCACCATAATGGACTTTTTATAAGCCAGTGGACAGACAGACCCACTCCATCTTTCGCTCTTTTTCACTCCGCTCTAACCTCTTTGCCTCTCGGTAGCAGATATGAAGGGAGAAGTTAAATCTGGTCAGTGCAGGACACTGCTGCTGACTACGGGGGCCCCAAGGTTATTGCATGCTTTCAAAATGGATTCAGAAGGTAGTTTACTTGGCTCCACCGGCTGACAGCGGACTGGTGTTTTTGTTTTGGACACAAAGTTCAAATAAAATGAAACTATCTTCATAAAAACATCAAAACAACGTGAAATCTGACATCATGTTCTGATTTATTCTGTAAGCCAGAATGTTTAGGGTATGTGTTTTGCTGTACCACAACAACATGGCCGTTTACAGCCCAGCAGACTCGGAGCAGTGCAGTACAATCTAAGAGGAATCAATGCAGGGTGGGCACTAGGCACAACAACTCTTTCAAAGCATTGCCAGGAACGATTACTGCATCGGACTCGCCAATTACAGACAATAGCTTAGCATGTGCACTGGAACTGCTGCACGGTCCCTTTACAATGGGCTGGTGTGGTGTTGACAGTCACGGCTGGAAGCATGTTAAATGGATCGATGTGAGATAAACCTAAATCCTTCACTGGTGCCGATGCAAAACTACTGCTTCAGCATTTAGTGCATTTGTTTCAGCCAATCAAGCACTATCACTGCTCAGTCTGGCAGGCAGTTCTAACAAATATTTCTTGTTTCAGTTGAATTAACATCATTGACGGTTTGGTTTCACTCGTGTAATGTTTCTGTATTTGGCTCCAACAACAAATCCCCCTTTTGATTGCACCGTGGGTGTGTCATCAGACTCACTCACGTGTCATTGTGTTGCTGTTAGCCAATCAGAGGAGAGATGTCCAAACATCATCAATCACGCAAGTCAGGCAAAAAATCCATATTTTGCCGATTGCTGCTCCTCGTTCCTCTGGATGATTTACCTCTGAAAAATATTTACTTTGTGCTCGTATATCAATTAATAAGGCCAACTTTCAACATGAAATTTTCTCAATATTTGGACTTTAGCTTTTGCAAAAACGGGACCCAAAAATAAATCCTCATATTTATTCTTCTGAGGGGCCCAATCTGCTGTCAGTGCTTAAACTCAAGCTGCTCAAGTGAAGCCTTGGTGTCTGTTCTAGTAAGTTTCTTCTTTGAGCCCCATGAACATCCATCTACCAATCCTCGCTCATCAAACTCACGTCTGCTCATTTCCACAGAAATGCTCGGTTTACTCGGTTACTGATCCGACCATCCAACCCTGATAGCCTGTGATTGTATGAGAACTGAGCATTGAATCTAAATGAATTATGTAGCGATCATAAATGCAATTTAATTATTAAATTGCAACAAACAAGAGTATGGTGCCAGTAGTAGAAATCATTTAAACAGTCTTTGAGGCATGCTAGTGGCTTAAAGAGAGCAGAGCTTTGGTTTAGTCGTGAGTGCTTGTTGGCAATGCTAACGAGCTAGTCCTTAACGAGCTAGTGCTTAACGAGCTATTGCTTAACAAGCTAGTGCTTAACGAGCTAGTGCTTAACTGATCTGTTTGCTTACATATTTTAGCCTTTATGAATAGTATTACCTAATATATACAATTACAAATTGCAAATAATGTGTTGATTTTACAGCTTCAGAGTTAAAGGATTGTATATTAAGTTATTTAATTGGATAATAAAAGCAAACTCAGCAGTAAAAACAGCAACTTTAGTTCCAAATTTTTCCTACAAGTCACAGATTGTACAGATCTCAACTTTAAAACCATCTTAAAACAAACCGTCACCTCTGATGATCTGGCGCCACTGACGTTGGCGTTTAATCTGCAGAGTTCTCGAGTGACACCAGAGATATGCATGTCTGTGATGCAGCTGCAGGATGAAGAATGATTACTGCTCACGTTTGCCTCTGCAGAGGCATGCTGTTGCTATAGCAACAGGATCACGCTGACGCCGTAAATGAAGAAAATGGTGAGGGGGCGATGGCGGTTTGGGAAGGACATGAGATAAGTGGATTGTAAATCAGCGTTGGCCGGACCAGCGTCGTAGAAAGGTGAACGAAGTCAGCAGACGGTCGTTCTCCGCCACGGTGAAGGGCAGCTGCTATAACTCACACCTTGTTACATTTCCTCAACACTCTGCTTTGATCTACTCAATTATTTAGATGTTTGTGGTTTTTAACAATCATTTTCCTTTATTTTCACATTCTTGATGTGTTATTTGCTTAAATAGCAACAACAAACAGCTTTTGTTGACATCACACAGAAAATGAGCCATGCTACATTCACTTTAACACTTGAAATGGGTCTGAAACCGCCCGGTTCTGGTTTGCACACGTATTAAAAGAGATGGGAAAATGAGTTTTAGACTCTGACTTGTCATGAATACACACACTTCTTCTCTTTCAGCTACCTTTAATCAGCCAGACCGAGTAACAAGATCACCATCTCCCAGACTCACATCCAGTCTAGCTCAGCAGCACCTCCACAGTGAAATGGGAGGTTTAATCATTCCTGTTTTCTCATCCTAACCCTAGCCCTAAAACACATCATCAGTGGAAAAGAAGAAAAAGAGAATCCAGAAATAATCAAAAGCAAAGGGAAACCTGAGTTAGTCACCTAGACACAGAAACCCCTCGTATCTGTGCTGAGTTTTAACAGCATCACTCTGTTCTTATGGTTGCAATCTTTTCATCTTTCCTGGCTTACTTAGCCTATCAGTGGAGTTATCTGACTTTATCAGTCTCTTCTAAAGCCTGTGATGAGGTACGGTCTGACATAAGTCTCCATCGCTTCCATTCACCTGTGTTAGTATTGAGTTCAGGTACATCATTCCAGGTACAGTGTGTTCTGTGTGTGTTCCAGTGGGTTTCCTGTTAGTCTTTACTTTTAGCTGCTCTAATTATGATGCCACAGGCCGCTCGTTTCTCTCACTGTCTGAGTTTTCTCGAGGACGAGTCACGCATTTAGAGAAATATGTTCTACACCCCTAAGTGCTGTCCGCGTGCCCGTTCGCAATAAAAGACACAGCCATGACTTTCTACTTCTGTGACAGGTTTTTGCACGCTCACATCCACCCACATGTCACTCACATCTGCCTGTAGAGTGGTCTCAATGGCTTGTGTTCAGGAATTGGAGGCGGAGACCTGTTATAAATGACCTTGAGTTCCAACCCATTCTCACACCCAAAGCGTCAAAATATGACGCGTGTGACCAAGCGTCAAAATATGACGATTTGGGATGCCCCAGCACATCAGGAGAGGATGCGCAGGGACACGTGTCACCGCTGATGTCCGTATCTGACGCCCGCGGTTACGCGGACATTATTCCTCGATTTAACCTTCCCCTCACCCCAACCCTAACCTTAACTCAGTAACTCAGCTGAGTTAAGGTTAGAATGGGGGTGAGGGGAAGGTTAAGTAGTCCACAAGTCAGTCAAATGTCCGTCTCACCGCGGGCGTCGGATACCGACGCTCTGGGACAGTGCGTCCTCAATGCGTGGTCTCCTGACGTGCTGGGGCACCCCAAATAGGCATATTTTAACGCATGGTCACAAGCGTGATATTTTGTTGCTTTGGGTGTGAGAATGTGTTGCGAGTTCAGTTTCTCAGACCAGCTGGGAGAAGCTTCAAAGCAAAATCTAATTTTCAACAACTCCCAATAATACAAGCTCTGAAATCTCCAACTTTTTCTAAGCTTGGTGTCATCATGCGCCCATAGCAATAATCGTGTTTATCAACATGCAAGCAGCTACAGATGCTCAGATATTCTATATAAAAAAACTAAGTTATATATATTTAAAACTTTAATATTGTTGCATTGATCTAACTTTGATAATATTGAAACAGTCAACAGTAACTTACCTTAGGATCAGGTTACTGCCATGTGCAGACACGAACAACCACGATGTGGAGGCAAAGAGATCAAGTTTAAGTCTAATGATGGAAAAGATCTAAAGAAACGCCTGAAACAAATCAGGAATGATGAGAAAACAGTGGTGTCATGGAAAACAACCCTAACCCTAACCCTAACGGAGGTGAAGCAGGAAGATCTGACAATATCATTTGGTAATGGTAATACTTTCTTCCTTTTTCAATGAGAGCCACTGAATCACAGACATGTTAGAAAATGTAATGAGCAGATGATACAGGAAACTAAGGAAATGCCCACTTTGCTGGTTTGTTGTATTTTCAAGGTACAGACGCCTCCCATCTTTCACAAATCAAAGTGAACCTGTAACTTTTACTAAAGTCACTGGAAACTTGGTGTGATGGGCGTTTCCCAAAAAACAGCAGGTGCTACCGTGGGCCCCTCCCCTGTCCCAAAGCACTCGCTGTTGACCCAGTCATCAGCTGCAGCTGTAGCCCCACCCCACTCTGTTCAGACTGTGTATAAACCACACATGCATGCCATATGCTGGCTGATTCATGCCTGGCCTTCAGCTGTGCTTCTGTCAGACCCCCTGGGACAGATGTGGTAACCACGCATCTCTCTGTGTGTAACAAAGGTGTTTCAGGGTCTTGAAAAGTGCTACAAAATTCTAATTCCAGTATTGTGATTATTTATTAAAAGAGTAACTAAACCCCAAAATAATTTTTTGGGATAATTAACTGTATAATTGGGTCTTTACAAATGCATTCTTTCTGTTTCAGTGCATTTTTTGACATGTTTGTGTAAACTCGATTAAATCTAGAATCTAGGTCTAAAAACGTCTCAGTGCTGCCCCCTGTGGCAGAACGGTGGCTACTGCATTTTAAACTTGTGATTGACTGGGGCTGGAACAGTTTCAGGTCATCGGTGCAGTCTCCTTCCCCTCCCCCTCCCTCCCAGGATGGAAATACCCCACACTTGGCCATGCCACTCTGTGCCTCCTGGCAATGCCCATATTTTTCAAATCTTGACTAGGGGTGGAGTTACATTTTCTGACGGTGTGCAGTTCCTCTTTAAATAAGAATCAAAGAACATTCATGTGCAGTTCTACACATGCTTGGTTGTTTTGTCATCTCACTTTTGTTTCTTCTGCAACGTTTTCCTGACTTCTTTTATCACGATAACAAATGATCATTTTACAGCTTATGTAGCATAGCTTATTTTACAGCCAATAGCTGCCAGAGGGGTTGACAACCCTGTCAAACCACAAAACACAAAAGGTTTAAGAAATAAAACATACTAAAAAAACAAAACAAATAAAAAACAAACAGGTCCTAAAGCTCCCACAGGAAGAACATGGAAAATAGACAACTTCCAAAAGCTTATTTGTCAGCTTTTTTGCCTTCAAACCAGATAATTTTTCTATTATCACATTTCAGGATGTTTCCAAATGCACTCTGAATGTTGAATACTGATTTGTCACTCTGTTGACCCGCACTTTCCCATCAGGCTCCGAGCATCACTTTCTACCTCCGTTGTTTTGGATTTGGGCATTAAATGCAGCACTCTAGACTTAGAAATGGACATTCTTTTACCGCACCATTGTCATCACCCAGTTAATTGGTAATGTTGATTTTTCCCCTCCAGTAATATTATGAAGAGTTCAATTGCAAACACTAATAAAAGCTATTTTTAATCCAAATCAGCCAATTTTATTTTGGTTGATTACACATGAAAGAACCATCTTTATGATGATGATCTTGTAATTTGTAGTTTGTAATTTGTATTTTGTAATTTGTATTTTGTAATTTGAATTGCTTTTATTGTTGATTTACTCAATATATTTACCTACAACTGTACCATGTTCAGCGCTTTGGGCTTCCTGACAGGATTGCGGAAGGCACTTTATAAATAAAGCTTTGATTGATTGATTGATTGATTGATTGATTGATTGATTGATGATGCTACTTTGTTCAGTATGGAACAGTAGCCTAGAAATGTAGACGGACACTAGCAGAAGGAAAATGAATGGGGGTGAACTGAACTTAACTCAGAGCCATGCATCTGGTTGTTTAATCATTTCCATGATGCTCCTACGGCCGGTGTTGTCAGCATTCGATGTTCTATCGAGGGTTTTGTGAGGAAAAACGTTCAGACAGCCCACCATGGTGCAGGTAAAATGCTAATAAATACACCTGAAAACAATACTTACCTATAATTTACCTCCTTGCATTACACCTTTTAATGTTTCGGTAGTATGATGTCATTTTCTGTCATGTTTACAGATATTACTGCACATTTGTTTACTTTATTAAGGGGATACTTTGCCACTTTTTCATATTTTTAAATCCTTTTTTTGAGCCAGTATGAGCTAAAATGACCCTTTACAGGGTTAATGAAGTGTAAAATGTGAACTTTTCATAGCTGTGGTTAACGTCTCCGTTACAGACGTGGAAAATGAGTGTATCAGAAAATAAAACCAATTTTATTCAACTACAATCAGGCCACTATTAGAACAAATACAAGCAATATTCCTTTTTCCACCTTCGGAATATTGCTAAGATTAGAAGCATCCTTTCTTGGAGTGATGCTGAAAAACTAGTTCATGCATTTATTACATCAAGACTGGATTACTGTAATTCATTACTCTCAGGAAGTCCACAGAATGTAGTTAAAAGTCTTCAGCTTGTCCAAAATGCTGCAGCTAGAGTTCTGATGAGAATTAAAAAGAGAGATCATATATCTCCTGTCTTAGCTTCCCTACATTGGCTACCTGTTAAATTCAGAATAGATTTTAAGATCCTTCTTCTCACATATAAAGCTTTTAATAATCAAGCTCCATCATACATCAGTGATCTGATTGTTCCATACGTTCCTAACTGAGCACTTTGCTCTCAGACTGAAGGTTTACTGATGGTTCCCAGAATATCTAAAATTAGGATGGGAGGCAGATCTTTTAGCTATCAGGCTCCTCTCCTGTGGAACCAGCTCCCAGCCTTAGTCCGTGAGGCAGACACCTTGTCTACTTTTAAGACTAGGCTTAAAACATTTTTATTTGATAGGGCCTATGGTTAAAATCTGATATTAGCCTAGATCTGGACAAGTTGGGGAGTAGAGGGAGGTGGAGAATACAGTCAGTAAAGACGGCTCTCCCTTGCACTGCCTCCAACATGCCTCCATCTAAAAGGCTAGGCTATCCAGAGTTATCTCTGTAGTTATGCTGCTATAGGCTTAGACTGCTGGAGGATACACTGACCACTTTTCACACTCTACTACTTTCTTTTACAATCTGCTCTTCTTTAGCTGTATGTCCTGCTCTTTCAGCTGTTAACTTTATTTTTTCTCTAAGTGTTTTTTCTCCCGAGAAGAAGCTACAATGATCTGCTGAGCTGTGGTGACCTCATGGAGGGAGCCATCGGCTTGAACACTGCTGCTAATCACTTAAACATCCTCCCTCTCCTGATAATAACATTTTACTTTATTTGACACTAAATGTGCTACTACTAGTTTACCCGTTTAATTATAGATTCACTAGGATAAATACAATAAAGTTTATCTCTCACCAAATAGAATATTTACTAAGAAATCACAATGTAACCATAGAAACACTACTTGGTATATATGTTGGGTGTGTGTGTGTGTGTGTGTGTGTGTGTGTGAGTGTGTGTGTGTGTGTGTGTGTGTGTGTGTGTGTGTGTGTGTGTGTGTGTGTGTGCTCTGTCTTCTCCATTCCCAGTGAGTCATGGTGGATGGCTGCTTATACTGAGCCAGGATTCTCTGGAGGTTTCTTCCCGTTAAAAGGGAGTTTTCCTCTCCACTGTCACTGCATGCTTGCTTAGTATGAGGATTGCTGTAAAGACTCACACTAGTCAGTGACTTGATGCAACCTGCTGGGTTCCTTATACAGGAAACCTTTTTCTGATTGGCTTAATGACCTGTATTGGAATGTTTACTGTGTGAAGTGCCTAGAGACGACTTGTCATGATTTGGTGCTTTATAAATAAACTAGAATTGAATTGACAACTAAATTGTGATCACATTATAAAATAATATTTAAGATTAAAAATAAATGTGAATAAACAAAAATTTCTAAACGAACACTGACTGCCACTAAGCATTCAACATGAGACCAGAGACGAGCTTCAGTTACAACACAGGTGGATAATTGTGGACATTTAGAGATTTGAAGGGAGGAAGCGACGTCTAGGCTGCTGTGCTTCAGCTTCAACACATCTGGTTGTTTTTCGCCAAGCTGTAAATCCAAAGCGTGAAAAGCACTTTTCTTGCTTTGGGTGCACTTTGCGCCTCAAACGCATTATCATTTTGAAAATATCTCCTGGGTGAGGTCGAAGACTCACCGTAAAGTGAACCATAAATCGCTGAGGTCGTCATTCACAATCCCTCCTATTTCTTTGGCAGAAGGATTATTATCTGGCATGATCGTGTAAGACTCTGACTCTGTCAGCTTCAGACTTGTCCCTGTGGTGCTGTGGAAAAGAAACTGTTTATGTAACTGCAGCAGATATCGTTCAGCTGAACCCACGTAAGCTTTATGGGTGGCAGAAAAATAAAGAGTGAGGAAAGAAAGAAAAGAATTGCTTACAATGTTGAGATAAACCTGACACAAGTGACAAGGAGATTTACAGATGACAGACCAAAAAGTCTTTTCAAACTCTGATGAGTTTTTTCTGTTTTCGCCTGGCTGCAGCCAAAGCTGTCACTCAGACCTCTTGGTCTGTGTCCCTTCTTTGTGTTTTTCTGTGCAACACCACTCAAATGTTTTAACAGTGGGAAAATTGCAAAAATAAGAAAAAGAAAAAGAAATATTGATTTCTTTACCTTGAGTAGAAATCTCCCTTCACCTCTCTTAGCCTGCAGTGGTCCAGCTGCAGCAAACATGCTCATAGATGTGCTCTGCAGAGCCTCAGCTTCAGACTGCCAGGGCCTCATTAGCTCTCAAGACAACCCTCCATGTTTGTTTCCTTCTTTCTCTCTGCTCTAAAGTTTCCAGGTAATTCATTCCATGGAGAGAAAAGGTGTTGAGTGGAGAGAGCGGCTGGATAAGTAGCTGAGAGCAGTCGGGCCACAAGGCTAATGGAGAGAGCAGCAGAGTCGTGCAGCATGAGAGCCGCTCCATGCTAAGCAGTTGCATTTTTCTCAAGGACAGACGCTGCAAACTGCAGCTGGAAGTTTGTGAACAACACGCCTCACTGAACAATCCTGTTTGCAATCGTCTAACGCAAAACAAACCAAAAACCTGGAGCCCGAGCCACGCGGGTGGGTTTCACCACCAGAACAGGAATTCCTTTTAGTGCGCTTACCCCAAAAAACAAGAACAAATATCACAAATGTGTGTATAATACTACTGGCCAAAGATCATGGGTTTTAAAACCTGAAATGGGTAAAATAATATTTTACACACCAACAATAACACGAGTCCTACAGATAATGTGTGCATAGATTTACATCTGCTGATAGGAGGCGCTTTGGAAAGGCAGAGATGAAATTCCCTGCATTTCCAGAATGCTGTGCTTCTGCGGGAATAAGACTCCCACAAAAGCATTCAGCTAGCAACCTGCTGTAGTAAAAGATCACGATATTTGTAGTTCTCCTCTCCTCCACAGAGCCAACTTTTTCTGTGTGTCCCAGTGGGAGGCAAACCCTGAGCCCTGCAGAACGAGTGTCATCATCTGCCACTCACTTAGCCGCATGATTACGTGTCCCACCAGTATGCTGCATGAGCTCTCTTCTCTGGAATAAACATTAAATAGGAGTATTTCCCCTATATGTGTTTCTACAAGGAGCCCTTGTTTCTGCTTCCTGCAGCTGAAATGTAAGCCCCCCCCCCCCCCCCCCCCCCGCCTTTTGACAGACTTTACATCTACCCATCGCTACTCAAACATGTTTACTTATGCTGTCACCTTCGCAGCTACGCGTAAGAGAACCTTTCGTCTGATCTCGCCATGTCGACTTCCTGTGATCCACTTCAGAACATCCTCCACAAAAGGGAACTTCTTAAAACAATGTCACAACCCAAATAAAAACAAGTGTTTTAGATTAAAGTGCACACGGAACAAAGTAAAAGAAGCAAACCAAATTAGAAAGCTTTTTTGTCAAATCACAGCACATCATGAGCAGTTTCATAACCTCTTACTTTTATTAAACCACATCTTCATCCTCATATTGCAAACTGGAAAGAAAAACTACAGAAAATCAGAGTAAAATGTTTACAATGAGGGCTGTGATAAAGACCCGGACTCTAAAAGGAAACAGGTTTGTGTTTGAGTTCTCCTACGGATACCACGGACAAGGTGCAGTAAAGGTTGGTTTATGCTTGATGCGTCCACGAGGTCTGCACGGCTCCACGCGGCGAAATTGCGTCATTTTAACAACCACGCCCCTCCACCGCGCCTCCGCACGGCCCAAAATTTCCGCAACGCGCACCTAGGAAATTTTCTAACCATGCGGACGGTCGGACGCTGAAAAACATGGCGGACCGGCAAGAACTAGTATGGCAGAGGTGCGTAAATACAGACTTTTGTATGATTCAGCTCTCAAAGATCACCGTGATCAACATTTTGTTAATAATTCTTGGAGAGAAATAGCTCGCACTGTCGGAAAAGACGAGGACGCTGTTAAAAATGCTGGAATGCCATGTTGTAAACAGTAATTTCTACTTCCACTATGGTGTAGTGTTGGATGCATGCCGTAGAGCTCCATGCTGCCCCGTTCAGTTTGGGAGAATATTGGCTCACAGCAGAGACGAGCCGCATGAACCATAAACGCTGCAAGTTGTGATGCGCGTTCCAGCCGCGAGCCGCATCACCAAATGGAAAGTGAATGCGTCAAGCATAAACCAAGCTTTTGGGTAAAGTCGTCAGCCATGTTTCAGCAGAGAGGTAGTGTATTGTCAGAATCCACTGAGGCACAGAGGAACAGGCTAAGCTAAGCCTCACTGTGAATGCTGTCATGTGAACAGCCTGTCAAATGTTTTATTTCTTCTAATGATGTCTTAAAGACAGCTGGGAATTGGGGAAATGCAAGCTGCTGAGTTTGCCGTCATTGCATCACTTCATAAAACTTCAAACCGACCAAATAAGATCCCGACCGCCTTATCACAGCAACGTCCTTCCAGGGGTCAAATGACTTCATATTATCTTTAGTTGAGAGTCATGTAATGAAGCTGGGGTTGACTTACCTGAGCTCCTGTTTCTGATGTGAAATTTAAAACAAATGTGGTAATATCAGAATCTGAATCTCCCAGTAAGAAAACGTATGACTATACTCGTCACGGTTCCGGCTTTGATCCTGGCTTGTGTGCAACAGTAGAAGTGCTTGGATGTGCATCTATGTAGCTTTTGGATCTTTTCAATAAGCGATGAGATCTGTCCAGGTTGCACTGCAGCAGCAGTTCTCCAGGGCAAAGACATGTGCAGTTGGAAATCAATCACCAATGTCTTCACCTGCACAGGTTGGGCTTTGGCTGTATCCTCGGTGGTTCCTTACATGGATTTGAATACTATGAATGTACTACAACTCAGGACAGTCAGGTGTCTCTGGATAGGTTTGGTTTAACATGCAGGCTGAATCAGAATCAGACCCGTACATTACCATCTGGACCTTGTTTCCAGCCTTTACCAGACCAGGGTTTTGAAAGTGTCTATGTTATTTTAGTAACCTTTACCAGAGGCTGAAGCACAGCTGTCGCACCAGCTCCCACACTGAGGCTGCTTGGCTTGGTGACAGTTTCATCTGATTGTACAGACCCCACCACGATTCTTTACTCGAGCATTCGCTGGAGTACGACAACAATAGAATCCCTCTGAACAGGACAGTCCACCTGGAGTTTGTTGGAATCGATGCCAAGCTGTCTCTGATGTTTCTTCATGTTGCCTGATGGAGGTGATGAGCCACTGGCTCCTTACTGCATCGATAGTTGCCACCACATCAGCCAAGTCTAATACAGCTGTTATTGCCAGATGAGATCATGTGGAAACATCTTGCATGAACTCATGACTATATCATGCTATCATGGAGTATCATGATTTGATTTAAAAAAAACTAACTGTTTAATAGAGTGCATGCTTTTTCAAACATGTTTGCTTGCAACTGTTTGTATTGTGGATTTTATAATTTACTAAAGACTTGCAGGCTTTGCATGTGACAGAGGTGGAAGATCCACCTTGGGTGAAGTTCCTGCTACTTTGCTACAATGACCCACCACACCCTTCACCTGCCGTCTTCTATGGTAGGGAACCACTTTGTTGGTCATAATCATGTTGTTGGGGTTATTAGGAGCGAACAATTCGTAAGCGTTAACTTACTTTTGGATTCTTCAATAAATTCTGTAAATATGTAAATATTTACTGATTTATTAATTAATTAAGATATTCTTAGATATACGGGGCACCATTCCCCTTTAACCGGGGAAAAATTGAATCCAAAACTCTTATCAGTCTTTCTTGAAGTTCGTAGAATCCTTGGAGCAGAGACTTCTCTTCGACACAACAAAGCTACTGGAGACGAAAATCTGAATTTTATAACGTTTAATTAACAATTTGTCAAATGAATAAACAGTGGCATAAATGAATAATAACCATGTGATATAATAAAAGGATGTATATTCAAAATAATGTTCAAGGTGTTTTGTGTGTATGTAGGATGTATGAATGGGGTCCTTTGTTCTCACAAAGGAGTAGTGTGTGTGCGTGTGTATGGATTCAAAATGGAGTCTTGAATACAAGATGGCTGACTCCTTTGTCTGGCTAAAGTGTGGGTGGCAACTTGCACTTTAACTTCCAAAGCACTTAGAATCAGTAGTAACTTAACCTTAAATCACTCAAAACATTTCAAAGGATCATGCAACAACACAAAAGATTAATCACGAGTTAATATCCTTAGTTTATCAGCCTGGCCATGGCCGAACATTTAAAGATACCAAACAATGATTAATAAGCAGTTTATTCTTTCAAAATGACCCGAAGGACGAATTTGGAACGAAAGAGGAAAACACGAAGCTACTTTTTTTAAGCAATAGCGCGGTTTTATTGCTTATTCTGGACTATAGAGGAAACGGGAGAAGAAAAGAATGAGAGAAAAATGAGTTTTCTGATCACCAAAAGAGCGAGGCGTCCCTCCCCCTTTTGATTTGACGGTTCTCCGTGTTTCTCCGCAGTTTTCAGCGTCATCCGCCGGTTTGATGCTTTCTCCGTTGTTTGGCTCCACGAGTGTTTCTCCACGGCTGGACACAAAGAAAACGAAGTTCCTTTTGGGCTGAGTTTGACAACTTACAGCGTTTCTGAGAGCTGGATGGAGTTGTTGTTTCCCTCCGCTGGTTCTGTGTCCTCAAACATCAGCTGGAGGGGAGCAGAAACGAGCAGATCAGCGGTCCCGTGGGCTCAACTTGGCTCTTAGAGCTTCCGCGTGCTCAAAGAAGTCGGAGCGTTCGACAAGCGTGTCCTCACCGCCAGGTATCCTGGGCAAAAGAACGAGGTTTCTTTGTCTCTGCTGAAGATTTATGGTCTTAGTTCGCGGGAAAAGCTCCACGGCTTCCCGCACATGCGCAGAACGTGTTTCTGGTACTAGGCGGTGACATCACCCAATGCTTCCGTGTGCAAAGCATCATGGGAAATGAAGTTTCTTGGCGCTGATGTGATTATTTGCTTTTCAGAGCAATTTAAGCACAGTCATTTTGGAGAAAATCACTGCATAGTAATTTCCTCATGAGGTCAGACCCTCAACAATGTGATCAGCAACAAGCCTGACATAAGGGATCAAGCCACTGAAGATCAGTAAGACTGCCTACATCATGATTGATTCATCCAACTTATTATACCTTCATCTTTAAGTCAACAGAGATTTATCTGGTCTTTGATTGGCATTTGTGTGTGTATGTGTGTTTGTGTGCGTGCGTGCGTGTGTGTGTGTGTGTGTGTTTTGATGAGCTGAACATAACAACGTGCCACGTGCAGGTTAACAGAATAAATCAGCAGCAACAGTTCAATCAATCAATCAATCAAAGCTTTATATCTAAAGCACCTTCCGCGTCCCTGTCAGGAAGCCCAAGGCGCTGAACACGGTACATGAGAAATGTGAAACATGATGAATAAATCAAAAATAAAAGCAATTCAAATAGTGCAAAAAAGATAAAACATTAAAGTAGAAGACAAATAGGTAAAACAAGAGATATACTGTAGAGACCAATGAAAACAGGGAAATAAAACCAACATAAAAGAGGGCCAAATTCAAGCACGTTCAGGGAACGCCAAGCGGAGGAGGTGGGTTTTAGGTGACTCTTAAAGACTGGCAGAGATGGGGACAGCCTAACTGAGGCAAACAGTTTGTTGGAGAACTGACAATGATTGAAACATGCAGCTGGAGTTTATTTTTAAAGACAAGCTCCAAACATCCAAACTATTTCTGTTATGTTTGATGTTAATTTCTTCAGTCCTTCCTATGCCAGTTAGGTTCGTTACTTAGTTACTAATAATTATAGTTAAATGCAATGTAATGCTAAACTGAATGCAATCAAAAGGTTTTCAAAACGGATAACATAGCTCGTCAGACTTGGATGTATCACTGGTCTTCTCAGACGTGAAGATGGTCAGGCGTGCACGCTGCATCAGTACTCTGCTGCACCCATTACTTGAATCCTCAATCCACATTCAATGCGCCACCATGGATTATGGGCTGCATGGTGCCACAGTGGTTAACACTGTTGCCTCGCAGCACGAAGGTTACAGGTCCGAAACTCGGCTGCGGCCTTTCTGCGTGGAGTTGCGTGTTCTGCCCATGCATGCGTGGGTTTCCTCCGGGTACTCCGGTTTCCCCCACAGATCACAACATGCCCTATAGGTTATAAATTGTAAATCGCTTTGGATAAAAGCATCTGCCAAATAAATACACATAAACATTATAGAAATGTAAAATTTGACTGAAGCCTCTTTCACACCAAATGCAGATGTGGTCTGTACTACTTTGGCATAGATCAAAAATCATTGAGTCCAATCAGAGTATTCACACTGGTTGTGGCACAAAACTAATCCACATACAGAGCTCTGGAAAGTTTCCACAAAGAGTCTAATTTTTTCAGACGCCTCATGCAGATTGT
This sequence comes from Nothobranchius furzeri, assembly GCF_043380555.1. Taxonomy (NCBI): domain Eukaryota; kingdom Metazoa; phylum Chordata; class Actinopteri; order Cyprinodontiformes; family Nothobranchiidae; genus Nothobranchius; species Nothobranchius furzeri. The sequence continues at coordinate 31,673,837 of NC_091751.1, read as the reverse complement.
CATGAAGTCAAAGACTTTATATATATATATATATATATATATATATATATATATATATATATATATATATATATATATATATATATATATATATATATTAGGGCTGGGACTTGATTAAAAGTTTAATCTAATTAATTACAGGCTTTGTAATTAATTAATCTCAATTAATCACATTTTAATCGTTCAGGAAAATGTGCTCTCAAAGTAAAACTTTTAATTAAAATTATGAGATAGAGAATCAAACATTGGACATGGTTATTACTGTAAACTAAAGCTTTTAATAAAAAAAGGCATTTTAATTATTCAAATGTCACTGTGTGATATGAAACAAGACCCAAATCAACTAAAATTTATAATTACAAATAGAAAACACCTGCAAAGGGTTCCTGAGCCTTTAAATAGTCTCTCTGTCTAGATGAATGACAAATAAATTTGACTATGCACCAGATTCAAATTTTTCCAGTTTCACTTGTTTGTATAATTGGGAGTTTTAATTAGCATTTCTACTCATAATGTAGTAAAAACACATAAATAATAATCCTTCAAAATGACAGTAGAGGAGGCACAAATATGATCTAGGACTTAAATATACTAACTTTTAACACCAGAGCAGGCACGGCATATTCTGAGAATGATCAGGAACACTAACTGGTTCCAGTTGGATGACTGGAGGATGATGGGAAGATAAAAGATCATGGCGAGGAAATAATGATCTAACGAACAGGTGAGCGGACCTTCCTTACATGGGAAGTCCTGATGTCACGTTAAGAAGGGGATGCTGCAGACCCGCAGATTCATGCCTGCAGCAGCGAATCTGGTGTGATCTCCAGCCTGATCACAACTTCCTCGTTCCTCGCTGCCCCTGATGCACTTGAACATCCGCCCCTTAGCTGATGACAGCTTCAACACACCTCGCTGCTTAATGATAGTAATGCATGTGATGTTTAGACAGAGACTCGTCTCAGAAACACAAAACCCCAATAGCATTGTTTAGAAAATCACCAGAAAAGTTTCAGAGTGTTTCTGTTTTAACTTAAGCTTCTGTTTTCAACTTTAAGACACGTTGTTTGTGATTGTTTACAGAGTAGTGAGAACACAGAGCGTTCTCCCAGCGGAAGCCAGGTGCCTCTCGTTTGTCTGTCTACTTTCATAAACTACTGTTAGGGCACAGAATTATTCTGTCTGGTGCTTTCAGCGCTGCACAGATGTTACGTAAATGTTAAAAAGATAGCTTACCGCAACTTTTGTAAAGTTTCCGGTGCCACCGGGCAGCTGCAGCAGAGACGATCTCTGAAAAATGTCCGCGACACGGACTCCGTTGTTGTCTGTACGTTTGTTTTGCCAAGTTAAGAAAAGAGGCGGACCTGTTTCCTAAATCCTGCATCAGTCCAAGCAAGGCAACTTCTTTCCGTTTTTATTACGTTTTAGTAGCCATTAGCACTGTGCATTGTTGTGTGCGTCAGTGATATTCAGTCTACGAGGAAGTCGTGCAATGACAAAGGTTCCGCCATGCTTGAAATGCAAGCTGCGATTAAATGTGTTAATTTTTTTTACGCTTTATTTTTCTTCTAATTAATTAATCGTAATTAACACGTTAAAGTCCCGGCCCTAATATATATATAAAATGGACTGGCTCTCTGTCCAGAGTGTACCCCGCCAGCTTGCCCATTGACCGCTGCAGATAGGCACCAGCACCCCCCCCCCCCCCCCAAAAAAAAAACACCCGCGACACTACGTGGACAAAGCGGGTTCAGACAATGGATGGATGGATGGATAAATATATATATATATATATATATATATATATATATATATATATATATATATATATATATATATATATATATGTGTGTGTGTGCGTGTGTGTATATATGAAGCTTCAAGAAGTATTAAAAGTCCCTGTTTTCTTTACTGCGTCATTGAATCCAGCCACAACAACTACAATCGAATGCTTCACACGGAGCTCAATATCCCACATGAGGACACACACCTTACACACACCAACAGATGCAACCTAGCAGTCAGTCTGTCTGCAGCTCCACATGGTGGTACCTGTTGGAACAAGTGAGTGTAAGTGTAAAGAAAACACAGACAAATATAAATGACGATGAACTGGGAGGCGAGGCGAGACACTTTTTTGCACCTATGGCGTCACTCTGTAGCTGTCCACGGGGGTATAAGTGATACGACTTATATAAGGACTGCTGCATTCCACATAACCTGTGATGGGAAACATTAATGGGTAAAAAGGCAGGAAAACAAACTATGGGGAGGGGGGAATGCATGCTTAACTGAGCTCAGCCAAAGCAGTGATTAAACACTCTGGAGGCTGTGAGTATAGAGAGCTCAAATAGCTGCACTTAAGTACTTGAAACACTGAATGTTCTGTAATGACATTTGCATAAAAATAACACACAAGCAGCATCAGAAATCATTGTATGCAATTACCGTGCCTGGCTGAGTGCAGCTGAGAGTTTATCACTTAAACTTTTATCAACTGAAACGTGATATTGTGGGATCAACATCAGCTTTGAAGAGATCTGCATGTGGAGTGTTGGTGGGTCGACCTTGCCCCTTGGGTAGTCCAAGGATCATTAGAACCATCACCGTGGTTACAGCCATTCATGCCGTGATGCAGAAAAGAGGTCCAGGGAAACGCAAACAGATCTGTTACACATCATTAAAGCCAACAGATGTCTATGTGTTGTGCTTCTTTTCCTGTTACTGTATAACTACACTCGCCTGCATCTGTGTGCATGGATGTGCCTGGGGAGAGGGTAATGAGGACCGCTGGGGCTAGTTTAAACAACCAGGGTTCACTAACAGAGAAGTGAGCTGGAGCCTCAACACTCCCTGAAGCACGGGAAAGGCACAGCAGCTTCAGTGCTTTCCAGTCTTGTGATCTCCCGCCTATCTTGTGCTGGGACTCAGCTGCAAGGCTCAAAACCAGCACACTGACCCCTCCTCCCCAACATCAGACCCACTACTTTTAGACATGTAAGGAATCAAATTTAGCCCTGAGGGTGTGAGAGGGTGGAGGTTCTATCATCTTCCCACCTCCGCATGTTTGCATCTTTAAAGAAACAGAAACAGACTCTGGCAAATTGTCATGAAAGCAACATGAAAAAAGTCCGTATTCTCGTTAAAGAGCATTTCCACTGGTAACCATTACCCAGGACCATCAACAATCGTGTACGTTCATGTTTGAAATTTCCACTAAACTTCTGGGGAGATTTGGTCAAATTAAAGGAACATTAGTCAGACAACAGGCAGTTGCCTCAATTCATTCCTGGTTGGTGATTGGGAATACCGAGAATCAGTTTGGCTTCAAAGTCAAAGTCATTTATTGTCATCTTCTACTACATGTGCAGGACATACAGAGAAACGAAATTGAGTTTCAGCACACACAATTCAAAGATCAGACATACATGGGTAAGACACATAACAAGAATTGGTGACTGCGGTCATTTGCAACATGAGTCGCGCTACCTTAATAGATAGATGAAAAGGGTGTTACATGAGGATAAGTGGGGGTAGGTAAAAAAAAGGCATAGCAGAGTTAGCCCCAGCGGGGAGTAACTCTATTATACAAAAAAAACTCCTTTAACATGGAAGCACAAACAGCACAGATACAACATCAGAGTCCGATGGGGAGGCGGGGATGGGCGGGATCCTGAAGCCTCCAATGGGAGCTGCCACTGTGGCGCATCGACCAGCTGCAGACCAACAGGTGGGAGGGAGAGATAAGGACCAGAGAGCACATTGAAGTTTCCCGCAGACGTCTCAATCTGAAGGAAGAGGGTGAAGGTCGGGACACAGCATCTGTCGGCATTCCTCCTTTCGTGGGGGTGTGTTGAGGCAGCCTTGAGAGGCTGCTACGGCGTCAGATAAGGATAAACATGACTTTGTTTGGGGCAGGCAGAGATAATTTTCCTCTACGCCTTGGAGTCTCTAAGTGGTCATTCATGTCCACCAGTGAAGCCAATTTTACATTCTAAACATCCCCACATCGTCCGGCGACCCTCTCTGAGATGATATCCATCTTGCGTACTATCACAGGCAATGCCGCGAGGACATTATCCAGCTTGCGGTTCACCTCGAGTAACGTCCCAGTTTGTGAGGTCACCACCCGAGCGGCACATTCCGTGGGCACGGGTCGCACTCCAATCGCTCCCGTCTTCCCAAATTTCCAGAAAACCAGATATCCTCCCACTCCAATCAGAAGAAATCCAGTGATCATCAGGCCGAACATCCACAAATCTTCCACATCCTCGATGGACAGCTGAGAGAGGCACACGATTCGCCAGACCTCCCAAGAATCAAGTGCATATCCCGATGCGAATGTCCCCTCGGGACAGGTGGGAGCCCCCTTCTCCGTTCTCATCGTAGAAAAAATTTTGTCAATCGCGTTGAGTGACCAGTTAATTAAGTCCATATTTCCAAAAAAGAGTAGTGGTTTCAGGAGAAATGCAGAAAAGTGCTCTGTAGGCAGACGGGACAAGAGCCTTGGGGAAGCCGATAAGGGAGCTGAGAAAAAAGCCTCTGTACTCTCTGAAGGCTTCTGGTTTCTGTAGAGGAAGCAGCCTGTGAGAAAGACCTAATCCAGAAACTACTCAGGTTTCAGGGAAGCAGATTAGATTTATTCCTGCCACCCTATCCCAACCTGTTCCACAGACATGCCTAAAGATGCAACCATGATCCCATGGCCCTGTGGTATTCAAGGAGCTGCAGTGTTGTATTCTGGAGGTAGGTCACCCACTCCTACCTATCCACCTGCTGCCCAGCATACAACCACGCGTGTTTTGTTTTTGAAGCATCAGACAATTACATCAACACATTTAGGAAAGAATGATTTTGCCTTGAAAAAACTAAACATGTCATCTGAGATCTAATTTTCCTCTTTGGTCAGGAAACTGTACTTTTCATTTAGAAGGTGGAGGTTGAAGCGTACTCTGCAGCCAGCCACTAGAGGGAACTTGTTTTGTTCCAACTTCCAAGATGGTGTCTAGCATATATAGGTCAGGTGATGCATCCTTCCATCTGCAGATGTTTTCTTTCCAAACGAAGATTAGGAACAAAGACAAAAATGTTTAAACTAGTGCATGCCAGACATGTCCGTCATTCGCATGCACGCACACACACGGCCGCAAACAGGCATGCATGCACACTCACACACACACACATCAGCACCTAATATTGATTTCCCCCTGGCCAACCGATTGCTGAACCATCTTTGTGGTGACAGTTTGACCCATGAGGCCAGTTAGATGCTACACACACACACACAAACACACAGGGTCTTCCCCACAGCCCTTAGGGACCTCCCTAAACCATTCATTGAACACAGACAGAGAGTGTCTATTAATCTGACAAAGACCTAAAAGCCTGCAACCGTCTGCATGTCGTTATGACATCTAGCCACTCGGCCTGAATTTGAAAACTTTACAGATGGAGATCTAACTTTGAATGTGACAAATGTGTGTGTTTCTCTTGGTTTTACATTACCGTGTGTTAGTTTGCTCTGTAACCATCTAATTAAGACACAATCCCATCAGAAAAAGCAGGCTAAATGTTCTAGCATCTGTTACATAATTAGCTGGGTTGTCAGAGGTGAACCTTTTTGGCCCGAATGTCACCTTTTACAACAGACGGCAAGCCTCACTAACCTTCCACTTGAGCAAATACTGTCATTCTGTCACTACTGCCAATTCCAACCTCCCAGAGGCACCGCTACATGCCTCACAGAGCAATGATATAATGAGAGAACCAAGACAGAGATACATAGGAAGTGATAGAAAAAACTGAATGCACTGATTGTTTTAAGCACAATTGCATCTGCCTCTATCCATCAATTAAAACCGCAACATTATGATTAACCCCAGTTTTTATTCCAGCAGCAATAAAAACAATTTATTTGTTCAGCATTTAAAAAGCCACCCTGTAGCCTGTGAGGTCAGAGATCTCTAGAAAACAATCTTCTGAGCATGAACTTCAGGGTTTTTTTGTCTCTCCATCCTTGTTGCTGTGGTTGCATTTGTGTTTGGTCGTTTAGCAAATGTTCTTCAGTCTAGCACGTCTTTTTAATCTGTGGTAGGAAACCGGGGTTTGCAGAGAAAACCCACGCATGCATGGGGAGAACATGCTGACTTCACGCAGAAAGGCTGCAGCTGGGGATTGAACCTACGATCTTCTTGCTGCGAGGCAACAGTGCTAATAAACGCACCACCATGCAGCCCAGTTTGAAGCCATTGTGCTGAGAAGTGTCAGAAAACACAAAGGCTCCCAGGCACGAGTTCAGTTGGCTAGAACAGGCATCAGAAATGCCTTCAGCGTTTTATTTATTTTCACAGAAACATAAAAAAGCAGTTGTGAGGTTGTTGTGGGCGTGCTGAAGTTAGCATACTCGCTCGCTCGCTCACTCTGTGCGTATGCGTAAGTGCCTTTGGCGTGTCCTTTGTGAATGACGGCTTTGCTAAAGTGCTGTGAAGAGAAACATTGGTTTGCTATGCCTTTGATTCATTGCTGGAGTGGGAAAAATTTGCATTGCAAGCAGACTCAGGGCAGATCTGGGCTCTCGTTAGCCGGGTGGCTAGATGCTTCATCATTATCATCGGACTTGTGCTCCAGTTCCAGCCATCCTGCCCTTGCTCATAGTCTTCAAGCGCTCTTTGCAGAAGAAAAACACACAAACGAAAAAAGTCAAATAAATGAAGTAAAACCAAAAAATGGCGCAGTGGAATTGGTCTAAAAACAGCAGCCATTTTTTTTTTTTTGGGGAATAGTCAGTGTGAACAGAAGGTTTCACCTGTCTCCTATAATCTCTTTCTGTGTCTGTCCCTGACACGTTTGCTGCAGTCCTTTTGGGGACGGCGCTTGTTATAGAGGACATGCTGACGAGTGGCGATCAATACTAACTCCCAAACCGCAGCATCAGTCTGGAGGGTGCAGCCGTGTGTGTGTGTGTGTGTGTGTGTGTGTGTGTGTGTGTGTGTGTGTGTGTGTGTGTGTGTGTGTGTGTGTGTGTGTGTGTGTGTGTGTGTGTGTGTGTGTGTGTGTGTACAGAGGTCCCTGCTTGCATATCTGTTGGTGTCGGAGCAAGATGTTTGGCACCCAGCACAAACACCTGCAGGCACTGCTGTCATTCATTTCCTGGTGCCCTTGAGGGTGTCTGCGATCACTGAGCGGGCGTACACTCGTATGGGCACACACGCGTGTGATGGGTTTAGATATCAGTTTATGGGGGATTATATGGACAGCTCTCACAGCTATTTTTCTCTTAGCATATTTTACCACCGTATAAACACAACACAGCTTCAAGGCAGCTGTGCACAAAGTGGCAGAGGAAGAGATGTGGCTCAGTGCCAAGTCTGTGCGTCAAATTGCAGATCAGAATTGCCGAGGGTGTTGGCATAAATGAGGGTCCTTGTAATGATAAACTTTCACATTTTTTGTTTGCAAAAAGCCCATCTCGCTCCGCATGACCAAATGTGAGTGAGAATTGGTTCCAACGACACAAAAGTTCTTGCAGCTGGGCATGAAAAGAAAGAAGAAAAACAAGAAAGAGATGGAGACTATGAGTGTTTCTTCTTCCTTGAGTCTTAAATCCGCCACGAGTAACTGCTGGTCTGTGACAGTAGGCTTATAACTGCTGGTGTGTCGATAAATCCCCAGCGCATTTATTCCTTGCAAGACCAGAAAGGCACACCTCGCTTTATGTCCCTTGCAGAACAAAAAGGCAAGGTGATTTTTTACCCACTTATTTCACCAGTTATTTATATATTAATGGCTTCATGCATCGTAAAGCTTTTATACAAGCCGCTGCCTGGGAACTGAGAGCAGAATCGTTTGCAGCAACCTCTAGCTTTTCTCTCCTTTCTGTCTTAGTCGAGAATTCATCACATAAGATGTGGGAAAAAACTTAATTTGCATGTATGCGCTGCGTTGGTTTATTAAAACATTAGGCAGGAATGTTGGTGATTAAGTTCACTTTTCCAAACATTGCATTGGAAATGCAGATTACTGTATTACACACACACACACACACACACACACACACACACACACACACACACACACACACACACACACACACACACACACACACACACACACACACACACACACACACCTTCATGCTCTTCTCCCCCCAGAAAAAGGCAATAAAACACTAATGGTCCACTAACAATTATTTATTTTAAAAGGGTAATGGGATCATTATTCAAAGCCGTGCAGACAATTAGGCATTTACATATTTATTTGAAGTGCTTAAAAGAGTCAAGGAAACTTTTGAATGAACACAGCCTCTAATGGAAAAAGTCTGTAATTAGTAGGAAATCTGTGACTGTGAAAAATGTGTTAACCTTTTCTTCTATTTTTCTAACGTCTGTTCTGACTGCATCACTCATCAAATCATGTAGAACATTCAGTCAAAACGAACTGCTGCATTTCGGCCCCTCTCAGGTTCGTCACAGATCCCATAGTCGTTTTCAAATAGATTGCTTTTCCTGTTTTTGTGCGTCATCACCCTACACACAGAATCTGTACTCAGACCCTTCAGTTATAGTTTCACCAAAGTTGGAAACAATGACACATTTAAGTCTTCACACAAACAGGATCTTTGAGTTGAACAACTTACAGGGAAAAAGTGAGTCCAAGGCAAATTTTAGGTCTCTTCAAAGATGGTAGGGCTTTGGTGCTGGGATGTACACACAACCATGCACATACTTGAGCAAGTCCATAACATAATGAGAACCGTTAATACCCGCTGCCTTGTTCATGTATGTGTTCTTGGTGTTCCAGGACCAAATGGAAAACACACATTATGGTAATGTTAGAATGAGGACTGGGACAATCAGTGTGTTTACATGCAGCCAGTAACCCTTTTAAAACCCGAATATTCACAATAACCCGGTTCCGCACGGCCATGTAAACACTGCCAAAAACCCAGAAATGCTCATAACCGGGTTTTTAAAAACCCGGTTACTACACCTGGGGTAACCCTTTTCTAACCCGAATGTTTGGTCGTGTAAACGCATACCGGGATATCCCCATCAAAGCGTGTGTTCTGCGCATGCTCTGTTCGCAAGGAATCTTGGTCTTTTGAGTAGCGAGACGTCTTGTATGCGCCAGAACACCGGAAGTAAACAACAAGTTGGGAGCAACATGGCGAGTCGCGGCACAGCACCACACTTTTGGAGTGATGAGGAAACTAAAGCGTAAACAAACGTGGTCGCTATCTCTTCTGAACTGGGAAACATGTTGTTGTTTTCACGGATACCGGAACGAGAAGAACAGGAAATGACGCATATTGCGTCTGGACATAGTCCATACGTCCTGACGCTACCCCAACGTCCGCATTGAAATCGGGTTATGCAAGTTAGGGGTAACTCTTTCTATTTTTGCTTGTAAACGGGTTATTCTGATCAACTCAGAAACCCGAATACCGACCTTAACCCGATCATAACCCGGATATTGGCTGCATGTAAACGTGCTCTATCTTGACGTTGGAAATTTTGCATTGAGTAAAAACCATCAGGTATGCTGTCAGCTGAATGTTACAGATCATTTTCACTTAAAGGTTATTCTTTAACTTTGGCAAAACTTCTGGATCCTTTCAGGTAAAATGGTGATTTCTCCCCAAAATGACCGCCTTTCTCTCTCATCATGCAGCAGGCTTTACCTAAACAGTGTTGCTTAGACGTTCCGGTTTCACAAGGATGATGCTGTTCCAATAGGGAAAACATCAGTGAAAAGGATTGGTGGTGGTTATTGTGGTGACTGTAGCTCAGGAGTTAAGAATTTGCCCTGGGTTGCTGGTTCAAAACCACGCTTCGTCCATGTCAGACATTGTGCCTGTTTAGGGCAGCCTTGCTTCAGTGAGCCCCAGGGCAGCTGTGGCTATGACGTAGCTCATCACCACCAGGGTGTGAATGGGTGAATGATGTAATGGAAAGTGCCTTGGACTCAGAAAGGTGCTCTGTAAGTGTCAGTTAATAATCATTCATATCTAAATACATGAGGTATTATCTATAGAAACCCTCATAAATCAGTTATCTTTTTGTACTAATAATTTTGGGTAAAACACAGCATGTGGTACAGTACTGGCATCTAGAAGTAGCCACTGACAGCTGTACACAAAAAAGTACCTTTTTTAGCTTTAGTCAAGATGGAATCCAAGAATGCACATTAAGTATGAAGCAGTATAACCCAAGGTATGATCAAAGTGTTTTTAATAAACACTAAATGTCAACAATACTGGACAGAAGCAGTCAGGTTCTCCGCAGCAGGTATGGAGATGGAAGAACAGCAACAGAGGAGATAACTCAGAACCTGACAATGATGTAGGAGCTGGGAGGAGTGAGCAGTGAATGTGGAGCAGATGAGATTACAGAACAGAAGGAATAAATGAGCAAAATCTGCGGGCAGGTAACTAGGTAACAAACTACAATTAACTAATGACCTAAACAGCCTGAAAATGCACTAAATAAGTGAAACTTCAAAACAAAACAAAAAGAAAACATATTTGTGTCACGTTCTGCCCCTGCCTTCCTGACTGTGTCTCTCTCCTGCCCTGATTGATCCATATTGTTCTCACCTGTCCCTCGTTAACCTGCCCATGTGTTCCTGATTTCCCTGTGTATTTATACCTCCCTCCTTGTGCCAGTCTTTGTCAGATCATTGTTGTTTGTCGTGTTGTTCTCGTTGTTCCTGCCGTATCCTGTCATTAAACCCATTTTTACTTTATCCGTGCCTGCATTCCTGCCTCCTGGTCAGCTCACCACACTTGGTCCATCATCTCCACCCTCACAACATGACAGAATGATCTGACCAACTTGGACCTGTGGTGAGCTCTGCAACATCTGTTCTGGAGGATTATCCCCCCCCCCCCCCCCTCCCCCCACCTTTCAGCAGAGGGAGTTTCCGGCCTGGAGTTGTGTTTCTCGGCGCATCCTACCTGTTCTCGGGGTGGTCGAGCCCTCTGGGTGATCCTGGCACATCCTATCGGTTTCCAGGGTGGTCAAGGTCTTTTCTCCTCTCCTGCTGTTCTGCCCCGTCCTGTTTTTTCACGGAAGCTGCCGTTTCCCGGAGTTTTTGATGGAGGTAAAATCCCCTACGCACGCCAACGTTCTCCGGGGTGGTAGGGCTGGTCTTCCCGCTCCATGTCTGCTTCCCTTCACCCGAGCCTCTGCCGGTGGATCCAGTCGAGTCATGGTGTGCACCTGCTCTGGACTGTTGCCGAGTACCTGCTACCGCTCCTGGTTTCCTCGCGTCGCTCCTGCTGTTCGTCTTGCTTCCTGGTTCACGCCTGCGGGGTCTGTGCCTGCAGGTCCTTCACGCTGCGGTTCCTGCTGGGTCCCATGCCTGCTGCTGCAGTTCCTGCTGGGTTCCACGCCTGCTGCTGCAGTTACCAAAGGGTCCCGTCCCAGCTGCTGCGGTTTGTCCTTCTGTCCCAAGTCAAGTGTTCCTGGTCCCAAGTCAAGTGTTCTGTGTTGTGTGGCCTTTTGGGCATCTGGTATCGCCCCTTAAGGGGAGGGTACTGTCACGATCTGCCCCTGCCTTCCTGACTGTGTCTCTCTCCTGCCCTGATTGATCCATAGTGTTCTCACCTGACCCTTCTTAACCTGCCCATGTGTTCCTGATTTCCCTGTGTATTTATACCTCCCTCCTTGTGCCAGTCTTTGTCAGATGGTTGTTTGTCGTGTTGTTCTCGTTGTTCCTGCCGTATCCTGTCATTAAACCCATTTTTACTTTATCCGTGCCTGCATTCCTGCCTCCTGGTCAGCTCCACCACACTTGGTCCATCATCTCCACCCTCACAACATGACAATTTGATGGTACCACCCACGTGACCAACATTACATTCCTAACTATACAGTGAAGTACATTTTTTGAGCAGGTGGCTGTGGCCATTCGGTCTGTTTTACAAGACCTCGGTAAAGTTACTTTAGAAATAGGGTTGTCACGGTAACCGGTATAGCGGTAAACCCCGGTAAAAAAGTTGACAATAAAAATAACCGTCCAGTTTTTAATAAACTAAATTATCTCGGTGGGTTTACCGTGGCCGTGGTTTCGGCGCGGTGACCCTTACCAGCCACCGTCGCTTCAGCTGAAGTTCCCGCGGCGCGCACACGCACTTTTTAAATTGCAACGGCACCAAAACTTTGAAGCTGAAATAATGGCGGAAGGAGGAGACGGCAGCGCCCAGGACATCCATCAGCCCTCAAAGAAGACTAAATCGGAAGTATGGGCATATTTTGGATTTCTGAAAAATGCTGAGGGACAGTTAATAGAAGACGGCTATCCCGTTTGCAGAACGTGCAGGAAACAAGTGTCTGCAGAAGGCAGCAACACTTCGAATCTAACGGCACATCTGCGTGACCATCACCCACGTCTCTACAGCCAGTGCAAGGTAAGTTAACATTAGCATTTTAGCTTAAATGCATGACGTGAGGACTTTTGGTTGAGGGAGAATGCAACGAGTCACTATAGACTGCAGCCGCAGCGTCCTCTGCCAGCATTTAAACCGTGTCACAGACACCCTGTTGCTGGATGAAGCATCTTATTTGTTGATGATGAGGAGAAATATACAATTAGTTCCTTGTCATTGATTTGTTTACTTATTCAATGCCATTTATACTTGAACATTTGGATTTGATTACATAGTGTAGTAGTTATTTTAGTAATTTGTTTAAAGTGGCTATTTATTTTAAATACATATTTTTTAAGGTTGACTTGTACAGTGCTCAAGTCAAGTGTGGACTGGAGTTTTAGATTTTCATTTTGATAATGAAGAAAACAAGTATATGAGAAAACAAGTGGTGTTTCTTTGATTTGTTTACATATTGTTTATGTTTCGAATGTTTGGATTTGTATCATTTAAACCTGCACTGACTACTGTAACATGTTCCAGAAAAAGAAGCTATTTGTTCCTTTACTTGTGAAAAGTTGCACTTTTGCTAAGACGTTGTGTTATTTTAGGTTTAATAAACACTGTTAAACCTTTTCAGAACTATTTCAGTTTGTGTAGAACAGGACTATCAATGCTTTCTGAACATATGCAACACCGTTTAAAAAATACCGCGATAATACCGAAAACCGTGATAATTTTGGTCACAATAACCGTGAGGTTAAATTTTCATACCGTGACAACCCTATTTAGAAAAGCATAAACAAGAATGTGTCCACTATTCTTTCAACGGTTGATGCTCAACGGGCTTACGTAGCCTGCTCTTCTACCTCGACAGAAACTAGGCCCACCTTGGCTCGGATATCCTTTCAGTTTCCCTCAGTTTTTTCTTGTTTTCTCAAGTCTAAAACCTTTGCTCTGGTTTAAAAACCTCAGTGCACTAGATGATCGAATCAGTGCTGTCTTGGATTGTGTTCCTGGTTGTTTGTAGGGCTGAGTGTTTTACTGAAGAAAAACTGCTAGTCTGAATTTACAATTGTGTTTTTCATCTAAAGAAGTTATCTTTTAATCAGATCTGTCCAACCTAACTCCTTAACCCTCCTATTATCCTTGGGGTCAATTTGACCCCTTTTAATGTTTATCACTCAAAAATCAATAGTTGCTTTATTTATTTATTTATTTATTTATTTATTTTTTGCTTCATATTTTATGACTTTTCCTAATTTGATGGGGGAAACAGATTCAGCATAAAATTTTCATCATAATATTTTCTCAATGTCCTGAACACATATTGCACGCATTGGTGTTCCTCGGGGGTCAATTTGACCCCAAGCTGTTTTAACTGTGTAAACAGCAGGTGCAGGTGCAGTTGATACTATTTGGTTGATACATGAAGTGTGTGTGTGTGTGTGTGTGTGTGTGTGTGTGTGTGTGTGTGTGTGTGTGTGTGTGTGTGTGTGTGTGTGTGTGTGTGTGTGTGTGTGTGTGTTTGACCATATGAACTCACACCTTCCTCAGACCTCATATTTCTTACGCTGTGGAGGGAGGGGTTTTCCTGGAGGGGTATTTCCACAGGGATATGCAAAATAAGGGAGGAGCAAACGTATAAAAGCTTGCACCAACATCCCTCTTTTCCTCAGTGTGCGCTGTGTAGGCCACTAAAGTCTGCACACTCTCTCACGTGAGAATGTGCTCTAGGAAAAGAATCACCGTTAGTGAGGTTTTGGAGCAGCTCTTTGACAGTGAAAGTGACATAGAGTAGAATGTGTCTGAGACAGAGGATTGGATTGAGGAGGACCCTCATTCTGAGGGATTTTTGTCTGATGAGAACGAGAGTGTTGACCCTCCTGTTGTGTCTCAATAACCAACAGACACGGTCACCTCCACGGTCCCTTTCCCCACGTCAACAGCAGGGTAGACTCATTGCTACTAATGTTATCAAAATGGTTCCAGGCCCCACAAGAAATGCAATCAGCCACACTGAAGACATCAAGTCATCATTTGGACTCTTCATAACCCCATCAATTGAGAATATTGTTCTTGGGATGACAAATTTAGAGGGTAAGCGAGTCTATGGGGACAGTTGTAAAGACTTGGATGTAGTTGACTTGGAAGCCTACACTGGCTTGCTCATTTTGGCCGGGGTTTATAAATCAAAAGGTGAAGCAACAGCAAGCCTTTGGAAAGCTGAGACTGGAAGGGCAATATTTCCAGCCACCATGTCTCTGAAGACTTTTCACGTTTTGTCCCATGTCATACGCTTTGATGACAAACAAACAAAGCAGGGCCGATGAGAACGTGACAAACTTGCAGCAATACGGGATGTGTGGGACAAGTGGGTGCAGCATTTACCCTTGCTTTACAATCCAGGCCCCCATGTGACTGTCGATGAGTGCTTGGTTGCGTTTCGTGGGCGCTGTCCATTCTGACAATTAATGCCAAGCAAACCTGCCAAATATGGCATCATAATATGGGCAACATGTGATGCCCAGTCCAGCTTTGCCTGGAATATACAGGTCTACACGGGCAAATCTCCTGGCGAAGCACCGGAAAACAATCAGGGCACAAGGGCTGTGCTAGATATGGCTGAAGGACTGTATGGGCATAATGTTGCATGTGATAATTTTTCCACATCTTGTGTCCTGGGTGAGGAACTGCTCAAAAGGAAGATCATAATGTTGGGAACAATGAGAAAGAATAAACCAGAGCTTCCCTCTGAACTTCTTGCTGTCAGGAACAGGAAGGTAACATCTTCAGTGTTTGCCTTCACTGACAAAGCAACTGTGGTCTCCTATTGTCCCAAGAAAGAGAAAAATGTCCTGCTGCTCAGCACCATGCACAAAGATGCTGCCCTGAGCACCAGAGAAAACAAAAAACCACAAATGGTACTGAACTACAATGAGACAAAAGGTGGGGTGGACAACCTGGACAACGTCACAGCCACATACAGTTGTCGACGCATGACTGCGCATTGGCCCCTTGTCATCTTCTTCCACATCATTGATGTGAGTACATACAATGCATGCGTGATATGGAGTGAGATAAACAAAGACTGGAACAGGGGGGAAACTGAGCCGAAGGAGGATTTTCCTGGAGCAGCTTGGTAATGCACTGATGAAACCTCAGATTGAGAGAAGGCCGTGCCTTCCAAGAGCATCAACAGCTGCTGTAGCTATTGTGAGGGACAGACAGACAGAAACAAGCACCCAAATTCCTCCAGTGGCACAAACAGCGGGCAAGAAGCTTGGTAGGTGTCAGGTATGTCCCACCCGCAATGATTCTAAGACTAGCATGACCTGTTTGAAATGCAAGAAATATGTCTGCAAGGAGCATGCACACACTCTCTGCACATCCTGTGTACAGTAGTGCAGAGTAAAAGTTTGACTGTGGGGATAGAGAACTGTTCCATGTTCTGCCTGATGTTCTCATTGTGATTTTGTGTTTCAGAGATGGGTGAATTTTCAAACATGTAATTCCCCAACACACAAAAAAAATATATATATATATAAAAGCAAAAAAAAATTATAAATCATAAACTAAAATAAAAGCAAAAAAAAACTCTATAAAGGTTGGTCTATGCTTGATGCGTCCGCGAGGTTTGCACGGCTCCGCGCGGCAAAATTGCGTCATTTTAACAACCACGCCCCTCCACCGCACCTTCGCACGGCCCAAAATTTCCGCACCATGCAACCACACAGACGGTCGGATGCAGAAAAACATGGCGGACTGGCAAGAACTAGTATGGCAGAGGTTCGTAAATACATACATTTGTATGATTCAGCTCTCAAAAAACACCGTGATCAAAATGTTGTTAATAATTCTTGGAGAGAAATAGCTCGCACTGTCGGAAAAGACGAGGACGCTGTTAAAAATGCTGGAATGCCATGTTGTAAACAACAGTAATTTTTACTTCTACTATGGTGTAGTGTTGGATGCATGCTGTAGAGCTCCATGCTGCCCCCTACAGTTTGGGAGATTATTGGCTCACCGCAGAGGCAAGCCACATGAACCATAAACGCTGCAAGTTGTGAAGCTTGTTCCATCCGCGAGCTGCATCACCAAGTGGAAAGTAAATGCGTCAAGCATAAACCAAGCTTAACTCTGCCACTGCTGGTCCCAAGCCCGGATAAAAGAAAAAGGAGGGGTGAGTTAGACTTTCTAACTATATGACAAAAAACAGAGATGGCAATAAATAAATATGTTTGCAAGAGGGAAAAGGGGGCTCACCAACATCAATCATAATGGTTCATTCTGTGAGAATCATGAATGTGCACCATAAATTAGAAAATATTTGGATGAAAGATTTGTAAGATACACTAACTCTAAAACTGAAAGTTTGACCTGACGGTGGTGCTACAAGAAAGGTCATATCGTCACCCAAACCCATTCAGGTTCATAATCTTGTGATCATTAATGTCAGAAAATATGATAAGATTTGTATGAAAACTTTTCAAGATAAATTTATTTTAACTTTGGTCTGATGATTTAAGTTTGGCCTGATGGTGGCGCTAAAGAACAGGTCAGCTTTCACTATCAAGGGCTTATTTATGTGTTTAACAAATAAACAAAGTGTCTGACATAAAAAATCAGTCAGCAATTTTCAGTAAATCATTTTCTGGAGGCAAATATCCCTGGGGTCAAATTGACCCCTGAGGGTGAAAAGTGTTAGTAAATTTGAGGAGAATAGGAGGGTTAAACACGAATAATTCATTTGACTCAATGCTCACTAATCAAGTGAAATTAAGGTCAGCAATTGGCCACGAATAGTCGATTTGACCCTAAGGCTGGAACTTCTGGGCTGTTGGTCACTCTCGGATTTTTAGGTTCTTCCTTGTACACATCCCCAGATCTACCATTTGCCCATCTATACACATTTCATGATTTATATACGTATACCATCTATATAGACTTTCTCCAGATTAACCATGGCATCTTCCCAGTGGCCAGGATGGGCTGAGGCTTGGCTACTGACAGTCGTTACAAACTGTTGGGGCATTTCTAGAACTGGCATTTGAGTCTCTTCAGCATAGTTCATTTTTGTGTAAGATTGGAATATAGCGTTGGTCACAAAGACGTGACAACATCAATAAGAGAAGCGATTGCAAACTGCTGGAAACTGATCCAAGAAAATCTACATCTGGGAGGTTGTTAACCCCCTTAATCCTGAACATAACCCGGACACACATGCACACACACACACACACACACACACACACACACACACACACACACACACACACACACACACACACACATACACACATACACACACATACACACACACACACACACACACACACACACACACACACATACACACACACACACACACACACACACACACACAAACACACACACACACACACCACAGAAGCTGTTAACCACTGTCTCTCCTACGGCTCCATGACGCTCTCATTCACATGATACCATCTCTACCCGGAAGGATGGAGCGGAGGCACAGCCTGGGATTGTCTGACGAGGAGAATTATCTTGGAAGCAAAGAGCCATGGACGAGTGGAGCAGAATGATGAATGGTGACGGTCTGCCACATGCAGGCTCCCATACACACCGACCCACAGGTGCGCTTCCCCACGTGTTTTTGCTAACCTCATGCGGCTTGATTTCATTGGCTTGGAAAGATTTCTAAACAGGGCCTCCTTGCCCAGGGATACACTTAATTGCCACACACTGACTGGTGATGCTAATGTATCCTGACGAATGAAAGCACGAGGCAGGGAGAGGGGGTGGACGAGGTAGTCACATCTATTTTGAAGTATAACTTTGAGTTAGCAAGGGCATGTGTGACTGTC
This sequence comes from Nothobranchius furzeri, assembly GCF_043380555.1. Taxonomy (NCBI): domain Eukaryota; kingdom Metazoa; phylum Chordata; class Actinopteri; order Cyprinodontiformes; family Nothobranchiidae; genus Nothobranchius; species Nothobranchius furzeri. The sequence continues at coordinate 31,655,621 of NC_091751.1, read as the reverse complement.
GCTCAGTGGTCAGCATGACATGGTGATTTAGGGTCATGGTGAGAAGGGGTTTCGTTGCTCTGGAAGCTTTATTCCCCTCGTGTTGTCCACACTAGCTAGTGAGAGTGTAACCTTGTATGCAGGTGTAGCCTTTTGTCACTGTTTTTATCTCATCTAGCATTTCAGTGATTGTCATCACTACCCTGTGAGACCAGCCTCCGGAGAAGCATCGGCTATTGTACATTTATTTTATCTATATGTTATCTACTTGTGCACAAACACAAAAACAATGCAGTCTGCACAGACTACCAACACACACACACACACACACACGCTGCTGATTATTCAAACGACACAACGTAACAATTCTTGTTCATGCTCATCGGCGGCTTTCTGTGGGTGTTTGTAACATTTTTGGATAAACAAGAGAACATCTTATTGGTCAGAGCAAGAGAAGAGCAGCAGCAAACCACAAAATCACATCTCACTGAACATGGAGGGGATTCAGCAGTGACAATTTCTCTGTCCAACCCACACATTGAAAGTATTTCAAATGTTGCCTTTGTACACGGGGAGCTGACTGTTATAAAGTTGAGTTTAAAATCTAAAAGATTTCGACTTGTTCACCAGTTGTCACTGCGAATGATTTTAGTGGAACAGTTCCTGCGCCAGAGTGCAGTTGTTTATGTAAACCAGACGTCGCACATGCAGCTGCAGAGACCAGCGTCCTTGTCTAGTTTCTCCCTATCTTAGCTAAATGCTGACCTTAACTTCACTTGATTTATTTTTTAAATTTAAAAACACGTTCACTTTTAGGTTAAATGTGTTTCTATTAGATGTTCTCAATTTTGAAAATACGTTTTAAAAATACACTTTTAAACTGACTAACTGAATAAAACCAGATTAAAATTTAGTTATCTGTGATATTTAGTTTCATTTGTCAGAACAAGGAATGAGCAGTTATTTAATGAATTTGAATTGAGGTAATTATAATTTTTTTAAACAGTAAAATGTTTAAGCTTACAGTGAAAGAAGAGGATAAAGCCAACAGGCTTATCTGAAGCCTCCGCCAAACACAATTACAGCAATATCATTGTTTACACAACGAGAAGACAAGCAGAAAAGCAAATCTGGAATTACATAAATAAAAAGCTGCCTTACAATATGAAGTTTAAGAACCCTCTTTTAATCAAATTCTATTTTTAAAATATTTTAAGCTGCAATGGCAAAGTTGGAAAAAATAGCTTAAAATGATTTTCATGCTTCTTAACAGCAGTCTAACATAGTATAGCTATAAATACAGTATATTGTGGAGATAAAGAAAAAAAAAAGATTAATTAAGTGGTTGTATTTGTCTAAAAACCTCCACCAATAACATGTTTCAGACCAAAACCATCCACTGGTGTGAGAGGTTCCCCGCTCAACAATATCAGAGAAGGAGAAACAGCCGGCTGCTACCGCTTCCACTTCAGGACAAACTACCAGAGTCCCAAAATAACCACAAAAGATGTTTGGACCTAGAAAACAGCAACTGGTGTTTTGCACTATCTCGTTTACTGAGGCAACACGGGTTTCCAGTGCCTCAAGGAAGATACCCGAGGGGAGGGCTTGTTTGCAGATTTGCTCTAAAACAGGTTTCATTTATTTTTAATAGGTATTTGTGACACAGTAGGAGGTAGAGGGGGTTGTCCAGTAATCGGAGGGTGGTAGAACTGATGGATCCCAACAAAGAATGCTGCTGCTGGGTCCTTGGGAACGACACTTAACTTACCTTGCCTGCTGGCAGTGGTCGGTATCGCCAGTGTTCAGCAGCTTCACCGCTGTCACCCCACTGCACCCTGGAAGCATCGGCGGCTCAGAATAGCAGCAGAACGTCATTGCTGCAAATAGAATCCACTAGAGTCTCTGGGGGGGATTCAAACCAGCCACAATGCAACAATTTTCCCACGCATCTGAGAGGCGGCACACCATGCCCCTAAAGAGAGGATCGGGTTCTCTTTTTGCCCCGAGTCGCTTCTGGGATGCGACAATTCCCGCAGTTAACATAGGGCTAGACAGGAAGTCACACACGATTTCAGTGTAAATAAAAGTCTATTGCAGTGATGCAACTTCACATGTAGATGATGTTACAAGTAGTGACGTAACAGCTTACACTGATAAAAGAGAATAGTTTAATCAACCTAATTGAATTGCTTCAATTGGTTACAAGCAATTTAATTAAGTTTATCCAACTTAAATTATTCTAATTGTACTAATGATTTAAGTTGGATGAACTTAATTAAATTGCTTGTTACCAATTTAAGCAATTTTTTAAGTTGGATCAACTTTTTCTTTTTACAGTGTATATACTCCCTGTACCGTTCCAGAAGTACAGCAGGTCTGTTTTCATGGCTTTAATCCTGGTTGTGTATGTATGACATCAAACAGCGATATAAATGGTGATTTCCTTTTTGGGGGTCTAATGGTGGATGGCGGGAATCTTGAAGGATTTGGTGATATGGTGAGTTGAGCGAGGAGCACAGCGAGACGCCGCTTGGCGGCTGAGACTCTCCTGGTGTGCCCTGGAGTGCAGCGATTGTCATGAGTAAACTTTCTGCGACGCCGATGCTTCCAGAGTGCAGGGTTAGTGCGCCCCAGGGCAGCTGTGGCTACAATGTAGCTCATCACCATTAAGGTGTGAAGGGGTGGATGACTCATTGTGTTGTAAAGCACCTTAGGGGGGTTCTGGGACTCTAGAAGGCACTAAATATAGGCCATTTACCATTTCTACAATTTGTTCATCAGTTAATAAAATGTTATAGATGAAGACACATTTTTGAGAAATGTTTTACGTCATAAATAATTTGTGAAAAGGAGCAGAAGACATGCTTGATCCTGATCCAGTAGCTATTCTATCAAAGCGTTTCTGGAGAGGAAAAGCTTTACAGACCTGAAATAAGTAGACACCCATCAGGACTGTAAGATCTTTTTGGCATTTGAAAACAGAAAAGTTTTGATTACAAAATAGTAACAGAATAGATGTTATTAAAAACTTGGATTATGTCCGATCTGCTACTCGGTCTTAAATTGACCAGAAAAGCCCTATCAATCCATCTTCTCCAGGCCAATGGTCAGTAAGGCTAGACGTTGGTAAAGAAGGCAGGGATGCATGTGTGAGTGTGCTTTATGTGGAGCTATCCTCCGTGCATTAGAATAAATAACCCTGTCTATCATACACGGCTGCCTGGCAAACAGATTCTCCTCACGTCAAGCCAGATGAACACAAATGAGGTCCCCAGAGAAGACATTTCAGGCGAAAGAGTGTCCCTGTGGCACTTATCATGAAGGACATCGTAAGGGTTAGGGAGGAGGTGTGGGTGACAGCCAGAAAGTAAAAGCAAGGATCTATCATGCATCAAGATGGCTGCATAAATGCACAGCACTGCACGTTCTCTGGGCTTAAAGGCGCTGAGGCTACAGCATGGAAATGCATCTCGCCTTCATACTGTGATGTAAAAAAATCATTTACATCATGGCAGGCAATCTGTCATACCCCGTGCTACTTGGTATCAATAACCCGCGTCTGTCGGTCTGTCTGTCTCAGTATGTCTCTGTCGGTGACAATACCATCAGCCCACCTCTGGAAATGGATGAAGCTGCTCCTATATGGCACATTCAGATGGGCATTATGTAACAGCTGATTGTCAGCCAGGATAACCCTGACCACCCTGACCCTAATGGTACATTCTGAGTATGGAAAGAAAAATAATAAAATTGTATAAAACCGACTTAAAGCATTGACTGGTTCTGCTGTAGCTAGATCATCACGTATTTTTAAACAGTGTCTGAAGAGTGAACAAACCCGGAAGGGGCTACGGGATGATCCAGAGACTGCCCCTGCTCCAGAGTCTACAACCAGCTCAGAAAACCTCCTCAGCTGATGTGTTTCAGTGTGAGGGAGCAGTGGCTCTAATTTCATCTTCTCGCAGATGTTGGTGAACCTAAATAAGTTACTAAGGATCAGCCCAGCCACCCGAAAAAGGAAGCTCATCTCATCCATCTGAATTAAGGATCTACTTTATTTATTTATTTATTTATTTATTTGGTGAGAGTGGGTCAGAATGAAAATCTCACGCTCAAAGTTCAGGTTTGGATTATAGAAAAATATTTCATCAGCACCTTTTTGACTTTTGGCTCATCTCCTTCACCCTTTGAAATAACACTCTCTTTACTTCTGACGAACTCCAGATGTTTTGGTCCCTATTATGTTGTGGATGACATACTTCCTCAGAACCCCTCCAATAACTTACCACATTGATGCGGTGCAGGGTTTAAATACCCTTATTATTCACCTGCAGGGGTGAGGGTAGAGGGGGTGGTATGGGGACACTGCCCTTGGTGTGAGTCTGCCACCATGCAGTCATATAACAGAGAGCTGCAGGAAATGGGTTCCCCCACATGGCAAAAGGAGACTGGAGCACATTCCTGGAGCCAGGCTCAGGGGGGTGCTCGTTGGTGATCGCCCCTTAGCTCCTGCCACGTTAACCCGGGGAGAAGGGTCAAGGTTCCATCATCTGGGAAGAGGTTGAGGGTGGAACCCCTATGTTCTTATTGCTGGAGTCACATAATGATTTTTTTTAGTATGAGCCAAGAGAATATAATAATAAAGAATAATAAAGAAACCCCATCATGAGGTCATGAGGACTGAGGAGCTGCATGTTTTTCATATTTTCCCCCAATCTGCTCTCTGTCATGAGTGGACTTGCAGAAGGGAGAATTTGCATCGCTGTGCTTCTGATTTTACTTCAAATCTACAAAGGCAGTCTACACATGCCACTGATTTACAAAGCCTCTTCGAGTCTGTTTGATGCCTCAAATGGTAATCGGCAGAAGCGTGGAGGCATATACTTGATGGGTTAAATAATCCAAAAGCCCAGAGTCCATAGATTCAGCTTGCTGCTGGCAGGCATGTTGCAGCTTCTCTTCCAGTTAGGACCTAGAACCAAGCAGCAACTCACAGCTGCCTGCCTGCCTGCCTGCGCAAAGCAATGTTTAAAAAAGTCCTTTCACTCAGGTGAACTATCGCTCAGTCCCCACACATGGCTGCCTAAATCAAATGCTTGCTCTAAACAAGGTTGTCACCACTTTGTTTACACTGAATTTCATCCGTGCCAAAACACCGATGCAGGGTTTTGAAATCAGTGAGCAGTGTCACAAAAACATGTTGTTTTTCTCTCAAATATCACGTGAGACCAAGGTTCACACAACATGTCAAATCTGTCACAGAGATGTGCATGGTCTGACTGACAGCTAAACACAACTGAACACACACACACACACACACACACACACACACACACACACACACGAATATTAAAAATGCAGGCCTCTAGCAATCATGTCACATCACTGAGGGCACAGGTGCACTGTGGGATGCCCGTCTATTTTCTGCAGTTAATCGATCATATGAAGTTAGTGGAGCTTGACTGAGAGTCAGTGGGCCAGAGAGTGATATAAACTGTCAGTATGTGCATGTGTGTGTGTAGGTGTGTAGGTGTGTGTGCGTGTGTGTGCGCATGCATGTGGTGGTGCAATATATCTCAGTATTCCATTATCATTGAATTGCTCTACGACCACTCTAGAGCTGCAAGAGTCTTTGGAGACACATTGTAGCTCTGAGGCTTTCTGTCATCCACTCATTCACATACACTCACAATTGCTCCCTCTCTCCACATACAAACACAAATGCACACGGGCTGAAATGGAGGCTGTGCTTAGGGAGTTCTCCAAAGGTTAGCTAATTTGGCCCACTGGTGCCTGCATCTTATTTTCATCTCACGTCATCCTGGACTTTTGTTTTAAATACAGTCTTTGCTGCTGTCCACCACTTCAGAGCATACAGCCTTAAGCCGGGCGTACACTGTGCGACTTTTTCACTTTTTGAGCCGATTGTCCAGTCGTGCGAGAATCCACGACATCGGGGCGAGTTTTGCGCCGAGCGGTCGTGTAGTGTACAGGGGGTTACGAGAGGCGATTAACACCACGTGACCAGCTGTCGATCAGCAGTCGTGAGCTCGTACGGACTTGTGGCGTGTTTAATATTTCGCTCGTCCCTCGTGAGGGTATCGCACTGTTGAAGCGGCGCTGCGAGCAGCTGCGACCCAAAAAGTTTCAGAACCGCTCACGGCGCATGTGCAATCCTGCATCAACGCCGCTCCCCGCTATTTCCCTAATAACACACGCTGCTCGTTTTTGTTTCTACATGTTTTTTTACTCACAAAGATTGTCAAGAAAGCGTGTTTGTCGTGTTCATGTCAAATTAAACTGATCACAAAACACAGATTTACTTTCTTTATTTCGTTTTCCTCATCCAACCCCCATAAATCGCTGTGTGTCCTCCTGCAGCACTCCCGAAGGACAACAGGCAAATTACGTGTTGAGTAAAAACTGCTATTTTTAGCATATTTTTAGGGCCGACGTGTTGCTGCCAGACGTAAAGTGTGAGCAGTCAGGTCGCATCCGAGAACTGGGTCGTACAGTGTGAGTGCCTGGCTTGTGAGATCTGCTCTGCGAGGAAGTCGTACAGTTTGAGCTGAAGCTGAGTGCTACGAGTGAAAAAGTCGCACAGTGTACGCCCGGCTTTAGTCAAATGAGGACATGCCAATGTATCTTTGCTCCTCAAGCCCATTCCCTTAACCAGTCACATGCTCTGAGATCTGAAAGGTACATGAAGCATAGATAATACACCTGATTGTACAGTACCCTGCATAAATAATGAGTGTGCATACTCATTCACTGCATAAAGGTTTCACTTCCGTACTTAATGTAAGGGTAGTCCAGGCTCAGCAGAGTTCACACTTCTAGACTGACTTCAAATTTTCATTTTCATTCAAATTGTTTTTTTTCCCCAATATGTTAATGTATGTTGTATTTGTTTGTGTTTATTTTATACATTTTGAATGAAATAAAAAATTTAAAAAAAAATTCCTACCGATTAAAATTAAAGGCTTCACTTCGATTGAAGAATTGCAAATAGCAGTTTTTTTTTTGTGCGGGACTTTTAACCAAATTCTTATTTTATTGAAAAATTATTAAGTTATGGTTATTTGGGTAAAATCATGAAAACGCAAAATATGGATTAAGTCCATTGAAACACTGACAGAAACACAAAAAATACCAATTATTGTCAAGATTTCTCTCAGTTAGCAGTTATAGTATGTTGTGAAGGATTCTAACTAATACACATTTTGGCTCAATGTGTTAAACTGACTGGGGGATATGGGGCGTTTTGTTGTTTTGTGCAGTATTTAATAGCACCTTCTAGAGTTTTTTCATCCTCCCAAGGTGCTGTACATTGCTCATTCATACCCTGATGGTGATGAGCTACAATGTAGCCACAGCTGTCTGGGGGCACAATGACAGAGGCGTCCAGCACTGGTGCCATCGGTCCCTCCCACCACCACCATGGAGGGTGAAGTGTCTTGCCCACGACTGTGCAGGACTCAGGACCCAGGTTGTGTTTTCAGAGGTCAGCTGACTGTGGTGACCATCTCGAATGGGTCTGATGCAAAAACAAATTAAGTTGTTGTTCAGTTGTTCATTTTCCAGATGCTTTTACCAAAAGCAACTTACAGATTGAAACGACATGCAGGGTTTTGGTCTGTGGGAGGAAACCAGAGTAGCCGAAGTAAACCCACACATGCATGGGGAGAACATGCTATCTTCTTCCAGAAAAGCCACATCTGGGACTGGAACTTCTGACCTTTTTACTGCAATGCAACAATGCTGCCAACTGCACTACCGTGCAGCCTAGACTTACATCAAATAGAGACTTTCACGTTAGTCTTTCAAGCAGCTTATGGGATATGTTGCAGATAGACAGCTGACTCCAAAGGTTTGGGACAAAAATTCAAACAGATGTATGAAATCAAATGTGCTGCTTTGATTTCCAGCTGCCATGTCACATTTAATCTTGCCATCTGTAAACCTGACTGAGTTTTAGCTAGATTTGTGTTTGAAAAGCTGGGTTGTATCTGACTGCCATCTTGTAGTGTAGAGCTCAAAAGAGTCAGTTGGAGAAGGACTTTAAGAGACATTCACGGAAAATGATACCAACATAAACAAGTGATGAAATACACAAATTAAGCATTATAGTCATTATAGATTTCTGCTTTCCCAGAAGCAGCAATTAACTAATTCTGGTTTATAACTCTGAGGTCTGATAGTGTCCTTGATAGGGAACACTGGTAAGAAACTAACCCCCACTGTAAAAATAGAATTAACACACGTATCATTTTGTC
>NC_091751.1:31614863-31642363 GCF_043380555.1 Nothobranchius furzeri | reverse complement strand
CCACAGAAAATCTCCATGATAAATAACTTTATTGATCCATCCTTTGTGTCTGAACTGTTTTTTCTGATTTCCTGATGCGACAGATTACCATAAGAAACTAAGAAAATGGACATGGGCGTACTAGAAGGATGAGCCAGATTCAGTCCACAAGGCTTTTGTAAACTATGATCTCATTTTCTAAGATCAAGTCACAGTTAAACATCCAACTAACATGAATCACTGTTGGGTTCTCTCCCGTTGATTAGGATAAAGTAGGACCTACACACACACACACACACACAAGGGTTAAGCCTCATTTGTCCAAGCATGAAAACACAAATAGTTGTGGAATATTTCTTTTGGGTCACTAATGTTTCAAGGCTCTGGGCAGATTTTATTCAGAGGTAGAAACATCAGAAATTGATCTTCTGAATGTAAAGGTTGCTGACCTTCGTCGGTGAGGTGTATCTCTCTGATTAAAATGGAAAAACTAAAACAAGAATCATCTAGACCAAGTCTCTGGTTGGGATCATCAACAGTCTGACGCTTATTTTGCATTTTAAAGGGCAAAATGCTCAAAGTAAAATACAAACCAAGACTGACTTTGATATTCTCCATAAACTCAGCCGGTGGACAGTAGAATCATGACCTGAAAGTGTCAGGAACGGTTTAACAGCCTCTTCATCAGCTAATCAGTGTTGCCAAAACACACGTACCAGCAAAGCATGCTCGGCCTGCTCCATGTGTTTAATACGGTGACCTTCCGCTCATTCACAACCGTTACACAAATGCAGATTAACAATGCATATAAAAAAGGTTCCTCCACCCAGTTGCTGCAAAGCTAGTTTGTTAATCCCACAATGTCACTTTTTAGATGTCGTTTCATGTTGAATAAACTTCTGATCTCCAATAATCTGGTTAATTGTAAAAAAAAATGCTTTGTGTTTGCCTTAAAATAGCACTGCAGTGTTTTTACCATTTTACCATTTTACCATCTTACCAAGGTGAGCAAGAAAACCAAAAGTCACCCTGAGAAAAGATTTGTTTTGGGTCTAAATGTGCTATGGAAGCTTCCACTGTGAGTCAGGGTCAAGTGTTAAGCCAGGGTATTAGATTATAGGACATAACTTGAGTCACGATGAGTGTCCCAGTCTCCAGTCCTGTGTGACTGGATGGGACAAATTAAATCATTCTGTAAAAAAACTGTGTCTCTCTCAATGAGAGCTCCTTGTGTCTTTGCATCTCGTAACTTTAGCCATGTATGAGTCTTTGTACAGTAGAAGACTCACATCAGGAGGTCTCCTTCATATAGTGAAGGACCAGCAGGGGCCTCATTTATAAAAGTTGTTTTTGCACAAAACAGGGTTTGAAAATTGCGTTAGCAATTTTTATGAAATGTATGATTCATAAAACAAAATCACTAGGCTGGTGAGATGATAGATTTAGGACACATCTTCAGACAAACACACAGCCTCCAACCCTGTCTCTGAACTAAAAACAATGTTGTTTATAAGATATCACACCGCTTTTGTAAAACGTCTTTATTTATGGTCTGTGGGCTACAGGCCATCAGCTTCAGCAAAGAGAATTCAGCTGGAGGAGAAAGTAGCTTCAGGAGACATGATTTAGAGTTTTACTTCCTGATATTGGGACATCTCTCCTCTGATTGGCTAACAGCAACACGACTCTACCATTGCCTCTATTTGCTCTGCAACGTTGATGTTTAATCTCCACAAATAACACAAGCCTGGAGGAGTTCTGCTGTGTGGTGGAGTTGCTAATGCTAATGGTTAGCTTCTACTAGCCGAGACATTCTCTGCTGTTTCCTGGACGCTAAACCAACAACAGCCTTCCCCGTCATGAGTCAAGATGGGAGAGTCCATTAAGTTGACGTAGATCTGTCAGGATTTTCTAATCCTAGAGTTTCACCGTCTATTTTCTATCAGAAGCTAATGCAGGAGATAGGTGTGGGAGACTATTTTCATGTTCAGTCTGCATGAAACTCAGAGTGACCCGTTAGAATCAGAAATAATCTTTAAAACATGGTTTTTCAGTGTTCCACACATTTAAGGTGGATTTTTTTAAATACACATGGTGATTATCTGCCTGGATACAAAGGAGCACACGCTAACATTAGCTGAGTTTACCTTTTGTACTTGGCTATAAGTCTTCATTTTAAAAACTACTTTCCAGTCCTGTGTGTAGTAGAAGGGGGTGTGGGGGATGGAAACATTATCATATTAAACAGGTGTTTCCTTTTAACATCAGCTTATTCTTCCTTTTCTTTCAATGATACAAAATAAAAGGTAGACGTGTGGAATCTACACTGTGATCTGTAGCAGTGACCTGGTGCAATTCACCTACAGGTAGTTGTCATATAATCATTTATGTCACCAACTATAATGTCTTTGGAAAGCTGGGGCATATGAAGATGATTACTTATTTAGGTATGTTCTTGTTTTTCTCTCCCAGAGATCTCACAGTGGGGGGGGGGCAGAAGTTGTGTCTCGCTCTGGTGTCAACATGCTGATGTTCACCCACCCCCTCCCAAGACCAGAGTGTTTTAACATTAAGTGTGTTGAATGAAGCTGACAGACAGGTGCAGCTGTGAGTGCACACACCAAGAGCCCCCAACCCCCCCGCCCCCGGGTAAGGTAGGTGCCATGCTCGCTATAAGTGACACACGTGTCAACAGTACAAAGTCACAGCACTCATGCCAATAAATAAACAAGACAGCTGCCTCATAACGTTTATTCATGTTTATTAAGTGATGTGAAATCTTAAATAGACGTTTTGATTCAGAGCTGACGTCAAAATGATTTCACATTAAACAGCTACTGCAGCCTGACCTTGGGTGACTGTTACTTTTGGCCTTTAGTGACTAAATTACATGGCAATGCATGTATTTAAAGGGTTTTACAAACAGTTTGACATGAGTTCAAGCTGAGCACTGCTCTAAATTACTGCTAGGTTTGAAATTTTTAAATTAAGTTAATGACACAATTATCAAAGATTAGAAAAGACAGTAGATATGGTTAGGTGTAGAACTTGGATGAAATCATTAAAATAGTTACCCTGCTGTTATACACATTATAAAACGATCCATGATTAAGGAGCCTTGGTTTCCTCCCTTTCCGGTCGGCTCAGAAGACCCACACCCAAAGAAATGAAAGCGACTCTAACATGTGTTTTCTGGTCCATTGTGCCTCACACCCTGAATCACACGTATTTAGTACTTCTATTTAAATGATAAATAATTATGTGTTTCAACTATGTGTGTCACGTAGCTTGAGATTTATTAGTTTGTAAAAATTAGTTATGTAAAACACTACAAATCAGAAGTGGCAGCAGGATCTCTACTCCCCCAGTGTAGCTGCTACTCTCCATCCATCCATTCATTATAGCCCAAGTATCTGGGGTCGGGTCATGGGGACAGCAGCCTAAGCCGAGAGGTCCAGACTTCCCTCTCCCCAGCTACTTGCAACAGTTCCTCTGGGGGAATCTTAAGTTGTTCCCTGGCCAGGCGAGAGACATAGTCCCTCCAGCGTGTCCTGGTTTCTTCCCTTGGGTGTCCTCCATGTTGGACTTGCCCAGAACACCTCACTGGGGAGGCATCTAAGAGGCATGCTAATAAGATGCCCAAGCCACCTCAACTGCCTCCTCTCAATGTGGAGGAGCAGCTTCACACCCTATCTCTAAGGGAGAGCCCAGCCACCCTGCAGAGAAAACCCAATTTGGCCGCTTGTATCTGTGATCTTGTTCTTTCGGTCACTACCCAAAGCTTGTGACCATAAATGAGAACCACCGGTAAATAAACAGCTTTGCCTTCCGGCTCAGCTCTCTCTTCACCACGACGTATCATTAAAACACCCGCATCCCTGCAGACGCAGCACCAATCTGCCTGTAGATCTTGCACTCCAGTTTTCCCTCACTGAAAAAGACCCAGAGGCACTTAACCTCCTCCACTTGAACCAGGGCCTCATCCCTGACCCGGAGAAGGCATTCTACCCTTTTCCAACTCAAGACCGTAGTCTCGGATTCAGAGGAGCTGATTCTCATCACAGCTGCTTCCCATACAGTCGTGAGCTGGAGATCATGTTCTGATTAAGCCAGCAGGACCACATCATCTGCAAACAGCAGAGACTTGATCCTCAGGTCACCAAAACAGATCCACTCAACGCCTTGGCTGTGCCTAGACGTCCTGTGATAAAGGGCAGCCTTGGTGAAGTCCAACTCTCACCGGGAAACAAGCCCAACTCACTACCAGCAATGCGGACCAAGCTCTGACACCGGTACAGGGACCTAGCAGCCCGTATCAGTGGGCCTGGTACCACATACTCCTTAAAGTACATGGTGACATAAAGCACATACAATAACTTATTTGTAATTGTACCAGATTACATGTCTAACATTACTTTCCAACACTGAACACGTTTCTGGAGTTCATCCATTTAAACGTGTGGTCCATGTGTTTTCATGCTAAAATAATGAGAAAGAGTTACATAATAAAACCAAACAAATGCATCTCTTGGTTTTCATGAGCATGAGCCTCATCAGTGGGCTAACCCCATCATCTGACTCCTCTGAGTGGGTAACATAAATGTTCTTGTAAGATTGAAAATTTGAAATCATAAATGCAGCTTAGTCAGTATCATTGTGTTAAAACTGGAATTCAATGTTTTTAAAATGTAGCCCTCCAAGAATTCCTTCATCTAAAAGCTTCATACACAGTCGTGTCAGAAATGCAGAAAACGCTCCGCTAATCCGACATTTGCTCGTTGTGTTAATCTTTAAAAAGCAAATACAATTTAAGAAATAGCCCTATTATTATGTCTTCTGTGTAAAACTATTAAATGTAGTTCAACATAACTATATGGTCTGTATATGAAAATGTCGTTAGTGTTCAAGCATTAGTGAAACCCTTAAAATGACTATGACAATATCAGCAAAGGTGTGAAAATGAGGGAGTGATGAGCAGCAGCGGATTAGCTTCCCTGTCAAACACACTTGGTGTGTGGTGTGTTTGGGACCAGCTGGGAGGTGAAGGGGGACTCCTGAGTGACAGAAGAACCAGGGGACTACAATGATCTTCATTCATCCATTGGATTTTTTTCATTGCTGTGTTTTGAGCAGACCTGACACTGAGCCACACATCTTGAGAATTTGAAAATGAAAAGTGCATCCTGTTCTGCATGTTGCATGGTTACCTTTGGTTGCGTCATAAATGGAGAAGTTGTAAAAATGTGATGAAGTTTCTGTAATATTCCTGGGTCTGAATGTGCTATATGTAGACTGTTTCTTGACCCTGTGGGTTGAATTACATTGAAAGTGATTTATTACTCAACCTTTAGACACCCTGGTGTTGGTGCCCCTTCTGTTGCACAATGATTGACTAGAAATTTGAGATAACTTCAAATACCCTCGCTGTTTTGTTGGACTTAATGGCAACGGTTGAATGTCCACCAACCAGTAGCCAGTTGTTCTATTTGGAGACAAAACTGTAATTTTCTTTCAACCACTCATCTGCTCTTCTCATCTTGGTGTATTAGCTTGTTGTTTAACTGGACACCACTTTTCCTAACAAGTACCAACAATAGTACTTGTACTTTAGTTTTAAAGAGTTGATACTTTTAGTCTGTGTGCCATATTAACCATTCATGCACACATTATCATGTGTGCTTGTTTCAACATAGAACTAATTGTGTTTTGTTTCCTGACCTAATTATATTTGAATAAATATCAATAATTTAATCAAAAGGAATTCCAGTTTAAACCTCTTTGACGTCTTTAGCCAAAAACTTTCTATGTGCACACTGTTTGATACATTTCTGAGGTAAATAAAATCAAGAACTGATAGCCTTACAACCCCATGATATCCATTAGTGGTACAAACAGAGCAAAGCTGATTTGCATTACATTTTTAGGGAAGCCTTTTCCTTAATATGTAATTTATATGGAAATGACAAAAGATTTGTTAATCTATATTTTAAAGAGATTCGGTGACAAAGTAGTATATTCGTCATTTTGACGGACAGAAACCGATGACCTATTGTGCTTGGATGAAAATCTATACAGCAGTGAATAGAACACGCTTCAGTTTAATCACATTCTGCAGGTACAATGTAATGATGTCCCTACAGGTCACTTACTGGCATGCAAAATCTCATTTTATCACATGCATTTTACATTGAACAAAAATATAAATGCAACACTTTTTTGGCTCCCATTTTTCATGAGCTGTGGCCACAATTTGCCTGGCGCAAGGCAACACATCTCCGTCTCCTAGAGTTGATCAGGTTGGTGATTGTAGTCTGTGGAAAGTTGGTCCACTCCTCTTCAGTAGCTGTGTGAAGCTGCTGAATATTGGCAGGAACTGGAACACGCTGTCGTATATGCCGATCCAGAGCATCCCAAACATGCTCAACAGGTGACATGTCTGGTGAGTATGCTGGCTATGCAACAGCTGGGATGTTTTCAGCTTCCAGGAATTGTGTACACATCCTTGCAATATGGGGCCGTGTGTTATCAGGCTGCAACATGAGGCGATGATCGTGGATGAATGGCACAACAACGAGCCTCAGGATCTCATCGCGGTACCTCTGTGCATTTAAAAACATCATCAATAAAATAAACCTGTGTTCATTGTCCATATGCCTATCCATACCAGTACACCAACGCCACCATAGGCCACTGTTCCACAATGTGGACATCAGCAAACCATTCACCCACATGATGCCACACATGCAGTCTGCTATCTGCCCTAAACAGTGAAATCCAGGGCTCATCTGTGAACAGACTGCCTCTCCAATGTGCCAAACGCCATTGAATGTGTTTGCCCACTCAAGTCGGTTACGACGACGGACTGAAGTCAGGTACAGACCCCAATGAGGACGATGAGCATGCAGACGAGCTTCCCTGAGATGGTTTCTGACAGTTTGTGCAGAAATTCTCTGGTTATGCAAACCAATTGTTGCTGCAGCTGTCCGAGTGGCTGGTCTCAGGCGATCCTGGAGGTGAACATGCTGGATGTGAAGGTCCTGGGCTGGTGTGGTCACAAATGGTCTGCGGTCGTGAGGCCGGTTGGATGTACTGCCAAATTCTCTGAAATGCCTTTGGAGATGGCTTATGGTAGAGAAATGAACATTCATTTCACAGGCAACAGCTCAGGTAGACATTCCTGCAGTCAGCATGCCAAATGCACGCTCCCTCAAAGGTTGAGACATCTGTGCCATTGTGCTGTTTGATCAAACTGCACATTTCAGGGTGTCCTTTTATTGTGGGCAGTCTAAGGCACACCTGTACATTATTCATGCTGTCTATCAGTCCCTTGACATGCCACATCTGTAAGGTGGGATGGATGATCTTGGTAAAGCATAAGTGCTCACTAACACACATGTAGACAGATTTCAGAACAATATTTGAGAGTCATGGGTCTTTTGTGTATGTGGAAAATGTTTCAGATATTTCAGCTAATGAAAAATGGGAGCAAAAACAAAAGTGTTGCTTTTACATTTTTGTTCAGTGTAGTGAATTACAGTGAATACACTTTTTGACAGAAACACTTCTGATGTTAGCAAGCTATTAAGGTAGTGATGTCCTCTTATTCCACAAAAATGTACCTTTGGGATATTAAGATAATAAATCACATCTAAATCTCGTGGCACTAGAGTTGGCGTGTCCCTTAAAGATCAAGTTTACTCATATTTCTAATACTTTTGCAGGTCTCTAGCAGGACTAAATGCCTTGTAAGCTGTTCTCTGGGAGAAAGAGCTCAGATTCTCCTGTATGTAGAAAAAGGCTCTGGTGCTCCTTTCTCAGCATAAATAATAACAGGGTAAATAAACTTATTGTTTTATTCATCAGTAACTAAGCAACAGAGAAATCAAGAATTAATCATGTTACTACCTTGAGACCAAGTTATCATTTACAACCAGTGATGCGTTACTCAGCCTAGAGGTTTGTGGTTGGTGGATTTACCAGTGATCAGCTTTGAACTGTTGCCTGTGATCCCTTCAGGATCAGGATAGAGTTAGCATCTCCAACACGTTTCAAACATCATTATCAAAACACCTTGAAAAGGTGGCCTAGTAAAGCAGCCACTGTTCTGTCTATGGCTGATGTTTGCTGCTACATCAGTGTGTGTTTACACACATCACTCTGACATAATCAGTTTGATGACACACCAACCTCGCCTCACAAACACTCAATGTGGCTTCATGGCAAGCCTCATTGTTGGAGTAGTGTAGGAAATAAACTTTCATCTTTCATTTACTTTGGTAGCCTGTGTCATGAAGTTGTGCTACGATGTGACGGTGACATTTTAACAAAAGTATCCCTTTAGGCACATCTTGTTTCTTTACACAGGTTTCTGCAGTTGAAACCTCTGTCCTTCACTTTGCACAAACAGCATTGGTTTGGTGAAAATCTATATATTTTTCATTGAAACAACAGTCTCAACTCAGCCTTTATTTATAAAACACCTTACAAACATGAAGCATGCCACCAACGTGCTGTACAATAATAAAATTGAATTGAATTCAAATTCAAATAAATAAGACAATTCAAACCAACAAAGTAAAAATTCCAGCATAGGAGCATAAAACATATCAGCAACAGCTGACCCACAGATGTAAAAGCCAGATCATAAAAGTAGGTCTTCAGCCTCGTTTTAAAAACCGCTGCTGATGGAGGCAGCCTAACAGATATTATAATGGGAATCGTTTGATTTTGAACGATTCCGATTCCAATTCCTTGTTTCGATTTTGGTTCCTATCGAGTCCCGATTCTGATTCTTTCAAGACATGACACGTTTTACATGAGCTAGCTAACCACAGGTCCGACTTGATGAAATAATCTTAACTTCAACATGAATTATAATTCTATGAACAACAACATCACCTTCATTTAGACAAAAACATGTTTTGGAGAAAAAACAAGAAAAAGACTTGCAGCACAACCAGTGTGTTTGTTTCTGACCACAACCAAAGTCTGGAAGAAGCCTCTGGGATGAGAGGCTAAATGTCTCCAACATATCCAGGAACGTCCAGCTGTTTTCAGCTAAAACTCTGATCATGTCCAGGATGACTGAGAACTACTCATCCATGCTGCAGCAGCATTCAGTCAAAACAGAAAGTGAAACTTAAATGTAGCTGGCTGCTTCTGACTGCTGTGTGTTTTTATTTCTGCAGTGAGACAAACTCACCTCACACCATCCAGAGTTCTATTTCGTCTAGTCTTAGCCCTTAAGCTAGCTGCTATTGGAATAATGCGCAGCTGGATGGATTTACACCACACTGGTTAGCTCAACCAATGGACAGGGTTAGGGTTATCAGGGAATGGTAGGGCGTGGCCAGCAGCAGCATGTTTTCCTTAAAGAGTAAGTCACTCCCTACCAGAGTCTTACTCCACCCTCAGTTCCTGTTTGAAAATGCGCCAAAAGGAGGACCGAGTGTGCTGCAGCAGTGAGTAGCACTTAGTTTAAAACACGTCTGATCGGTCACATGAAGCACATATGGTGCTGCCATAACAGCAAAGAAGAGTTTCTACGGTAGCCCAGATGTCCAAACAGAGACTTGGTACACTCAGAAATAGAAATGTGTGAGAAATAATTGGATGTCATGCCACAGAGCAAGTGGCAGGTTGCCATTATAAAATAATATGGACATCTTTAAATTAGTCAGTACATTTTGCCATTGTGTCAATCGCATGAAACTTTTAAAACAGAACCACGTATTCTTGAGAAGCAGTGTGTACCATTCTGAAATGAAAAAAAATCATGTTAATTGTCTCTCCCCTCAACTACACAAGTTTTAATCATTTGAAGCCAAAATAAAAACACACCAATTTTAATTATTTCATACAAGCATCTCAAACCCTTAAACCATCAGACCACCCATTTCTCTCTGCTTGATGACTACATGGTCATGGCAGTAAAATTCCATAATTAAAAACCATACCTTTCCAGTTTGCCAGGCCAGAGTCGCCGTAACGATATCTGTGAAAACTCGTACCTAACCTCCATCTGCCTAGCAGCTCCCTAAAGAAAAATAATCAGCCTACAATACTTTGTAAAATGAAGCTTCATATAAACATGAGTATGCATCCTGATTTGCTTAAATGCTATTCAAATGCAACTGCATTAGAAAAATAATAAGTGGTGATGATGAAAGGAAATTTTCAAGAGTGCTTAAGAGCAAGTACTTATCACTTTTCTGTTTTGATAAAGCACTTATCTACATTGCCTTTGGGCACAAAGAGATTAATAGTCTCTGCAAACATATTGAGTGCTTCATGTCCAATTTATTGATGCAGGGATGACCATGTGCACTGGGTGTCCTATCTGATTCTGTCCTGCCTCTGTAAACAGATTGCTCATGCACACTCGAGGTAAACACACAATCATGCTCAAGCCTGTAGACTGATATCCTTGGTGCCACACCTCTCGCCCACATGGGGAATCTCTAAAATATAGATCAAAAGGCTGAATTTCTGTTGGGCATCACAAATCTTTTGATGGAAGGTTTAAAAGGCTTCCTTTGAACTGCCTCGGTTTTTAATTAAAGGGCAACACGCGAAAAGACAAAATTCAAATAATAAATTCTCTGTCAAGCAGAGAATTGTGACCTCCCTGAGGTACCGGTAGTATATACAGCTAAGATAACAAGAATAACTTCCCGTCTGTTTGTCACTCTAAGCCGGGTACACAAGCAAACAACTGTGTGTATGAGATAAAACTCCAAAGGGAATTTTAACAATGTATGGCCTACTATGTGCCTTGGAAACGTGTGTCATACAAATGTTGAGTTGCACAAAGCATACATAAACCTCTGTGTAGATATGAATGTTCACATGTGATAAAAATGTCAAACGCAGCGCGGATAAAAAAAAGGTTTCCCTACCTTGTCGAACATCTCTGGGTGCTATCGCAATTGCATCGTTGGAGTGAAGTTCTGTGACACAGCAGTCATCGGGAACCAACGAACCGTTGCTGAAACTATGGGGTGTCTCTGGAAGTAATGGAATAGGTGGCGCCATGATGTTGTGATTTGGACAAATACATCCTGTTTGGGTCATCCCACATCCATCCTCATCAGAAATCTCCTGGTCGCCATTGTGATCCGTCCGTAGGCACTCCTCAAACCATCGGCAGAGTATGCCGCACGTGAACTGGCTGGAGTTCTCATTGTTAATAAGCAACACCTCAACCTGTCTCTGCTCCAGCACTTCCTTTGTTACCTGAGGCGCATCTGGGGCCGGATGTCTTGTTAGACACAGCTGGATGAAGTTCTTATCAAACTGTAGGAAGGAATAAGGTCTGTCTGAGTTGGAGTGACTGCCGCAGAGATCAACTACTTCCTGATCTCTGGCTGTGGCCGTTTGCATATGAAGGGGACAGCTTTGATTGGCCTGGTGGTGGTCAAGGGAAAGGAGCATGGGGGAGTGTGTCTGGCAGATGACAGGATGACGGGCAAAACGGAGGTAGAGGGAGTACTTTGTGGGGTCTGGATTTTCCAGGGACCACGAACAACCAGGCCTTCTGGTAGGAAAGAGCTCCCTTAGGGAGAAAGAGCCGTACAGCACCCCTGCTACAAGGCTGGAGCATGGTGAGGAGTTGGGTGAGGGACCCCCATCTGCCCTGTTGATGGAGATGCTATTGGCGGCCCCGTGGGCAGCCTCAGCTAGGGCAGAGAGAGGAGCTAGAGCGAAGGCAGACACGGCAGCCAGGGCCCCAGCCACAGCCAGGAGGAAGGACAGCACAGACAGACACACCCCACCAGCAGTGTTCATCCTATGACATTCGTCCTGCAGAGGCAGAAAAGAGAAGAGAGGATGTGGTGAGAACATAAACATGTTTAGGATCATCCTTAAACAATCATGACAAATACAACCAGACACACAAAATAAAGACAACAAACTGCACAAGTCAATATTAAGCAGTCCTTGTCTGGTTGGAAACAGTTTGGGATTGCTCTCTACATCGCCTCGGAGTATATAACAAAACCAACTTCATGACAGCAGTTCTCCTGAAGTTCTTCAAATGCTCAGGCACACACAAGAACTGTCAAAAACACAAACACATCCCTGCTGGGCTGCATTAAATGGGCTGATGACTTGGCTGTTGAGACATACACTGTGGGGCCTGCTCTACCCTTTCCTGCTGATATGTGCACACAAACGCACACGCACACACACACACACACACACACACAGTTTCCTGCTGAGCAGCTCCCCTAAGGTTCTGGCAAACTATTACCATCACTGACACAGTGAGGGTCCGCCAACAGCCTGATTTTGACTCACAGTGCACACAAACAAAAAACATCGTTCACATACAGCGTTTTGCTTCAAACTATTTCAGTAGTCACTACACTTTTACCGTGTGTCTGCTCGATCTCATGAGACTTTCAAGCAGCTCAGCAAAAACACGACGTGAGAAAGTTGCGTAGGAGATGGGAGATTTCAGCTCCAGCACCAAATATCCTAAATAATAAACCAAAGTTTGGCTGAAAAGACTGAAACACTGGTAAAGAGCTTTGGAGTCTTCTGACTCTGAAAGGCGCTATACTAGTGCGGGTCATTTATCATATCATTTTTTACCATTTTATTTTGTTGAATTTTCCCATTTTTATCCTCTACTCCCCAGATCACATCATTACCAAGTGCCAAACTACAGACATCTCTGCTTCTGGAGACATTTTAGATGTTCGGCCATTTCAACTCTCTGAACTTTAGTTGTGTGTGTTTGTGTTTGGATGTTACTCATGGAATTAGTTGGACAAAAGGACAAGTTGATCATTCAAGCAGTTTCTGCTTCTTTTTAATAAGTAAGTAAAATTACATTTCTGTACTTTATTTTGCTGGTTGAATGGCTGTGTCATTTAACTGCTTGGTCAAACATGCTAGTGGGGCTGCATACGAAACTTGAGCGGGTGCCCAGCTTCTCCTATCTCCGGCCCGGGAACAGTTAGAGCAGGTGGCTGGCTGCTCCCGTCTCCCGGGGCAGCTGGGCCGACTCCAAAGCGAGGATGTAGTCATGCTGGATCTCTGAGGGAGACCACAGAAACAACGCAGCTCTTTTGTTGATGCTGCTTCACTTTTGAGACGCTCAACCACATTTTTCCTCACTGAAAACACCGGGATGAACACCATTAGCTTCAGGTTAGTATGTAGCTAATGCCCCGCTGATCTCCAGCTCCCCAACAATGTGTCACGCATGCTGGTGAGTGAAGCGGAGGTGAGGGTCCAAATGCTGGGGAGGAAGTAGGCAGGCAGACAAACTGGAGAACGTAAAAAGTTTTTAATGATAAACGCACGCAGGAACTGGAAACAATGAACCGACAAATCGCACAGAACTGAGAGGGTTTAAATACATGAGGGCTGGGAGCTTGGGTGATTGGAAAACGAGAGGCAGGTGGGAGCAATTAACAGAAACACAGAATGGGGAGACAGGACAGGGTGTGACACAATGGCGGACTTGCAGATCTTTCACCGCAATGGACAAGGGTACCCTGATATCCTCGCTCAGCTTACCTAGTTATGATTTCATTACTAAGCAGGCCGGAGATGTCTTTGGAGTCGCTTTACCATGTTTTTCTTACTGAAAATGGCCAGAACACTCCGTTAGTTTTGGGTTAGCATGTAGCTACAGTAGTGTCCCGCTCATCTCCGAGCTGATGTAAAAGACCATGGCGCCTGGTTGCAATCACAGCGATTTGACGCTCCGCTTGTGGTTTACCAGTCCCAGTCCATATTAGATCTCCACAGGCAACCAGCATGACTACAGCCTCACACGGGAGCCAGTCTGTCGTGCGGGTGGGATACCTAGGTCCAAGGAGCCCTTCTTAACTTCTTGGGTTAGCAAAGTTAGCTAGTAGCTACACTGGTTAATTTGTTCCAACCCTGTTCCAAATATAACAGCCCCGCCCTTAGCTCCACCTCTTTTCCCATTTTTGGATTGCAGTGGTAGGAACCTCCCATATGGGCACAAAACATATAATTCGAGCCTATGGACATGAACTGTTCAGTATGTATGTTGATACTTCTAACAGGTGATTCAGATATTGAATATGATGCACTGGAGCAGGGAAACAGCTAAACAATGCTTGATTGTGGCCCTCAAGCACCAGGAAGTAAAACCATTGACCATATACGGTGTATAATTACCGTACTAAACACACAACCAAAACCTGCAAATTGAAGCAAGGGCAAACAGCAGACCATCCAGTAGGAGCCAATCTCCATTTACCAAGATGAGGTTGTTCTAAGAGCTATCTAAAAAATTAAGAACTTTAATCCCTAAAAGAAGAGAAATGTCACTTTTGGATTCGTCTAGCTGTTTGGCATTAAACAAAAAATCAATGCATCCTGCTGCTGTACTTGTCCCGAGCATTACAGCTGTTACCATGGTTACCAAACATCTGGATTCTTTCAACAATCTGCTCTTAATAAAGGACATGTGTGACATGTGCAACATTACAACAGACTCCCCAGGGTCTGGATTAGTAAAACAAGGCCTGTTTTTCAGGATTTATACGTGTGCTGAGGACCTGCAGCTTTCCCACATGCTCCTAAAGTTGGAAAAACACCTCTTTTAGTTTTTAGGCACTCTGCTGATGTTACTCAAAGGTATGTATTTCATAAAAAAAAGGTTTAGCCTCATGATCAAGGGCAGTTTACTTATATGAATAAAATAAATATTTGTTTTTCTGCACTGGGAAGGTCATGGGGGGGTCTCCAGGGCATGAAACCCATTTATCTGTGCAGAATTGAGATATGTGTACATGTTCTTAAATATTTACACAGGAAGAGCTTAAAGTACAACCCAGCACCTAATGTAAAAAGAATTTATTTACTTGCATCTGATGTTCAACACTGTTTTATTGTGTTTCTTAAAGACACTTTAACACCACTGAAGAATCCTTTATTTCTGCCAGTTTAAACCAAGATCTCCACCAGTAGTATATCACATCATCTGCATAAAGACTTTGAAAAGCTCTCCTCTGGTGACAGTCTGCATGACACAGTTAGATGGTTTGATCCAGAACGTTGTGAAGTCTGCTCAAGAGCATCATGCTATCTTATAAATAATTGGGCTAAAGACCCTGTCACGAGTTCTACAGTTAAACTACCGTGGCTTGGCATCATCCACGCAGACCGCTCCACAGCTGGTGACGTGTCATGCTAACAGCGTGAGCTATTCTATATGACAGCAAACCTTTCTGGTTCCTGGGCATTTGTTGTACCAAGTGTAAAGGTGCATTCTGTCACAGACTGAGCTATAGGCTGAACCATGCATGCGTAGAAAAAAAAGCACACATTTTACGGATGAAGAGAAGTCAAAGGCGCTAAGCAAATTGTTTTTGGGACAATGAACAATGAATATTCATAGACTCAGTCTGTGTAAGAGTAGGCCCTAAAGTGCTGTCGTCATGAGGGCATTCTGTCCCACTTCACTCCAAAACAGTACTTCACTGTGGGCATCCATAAATATTCATCAGATCTGATGTCTTCTTTCCCCCTTCCACCTTGACATTAATTTTATCATCAAGGATGGCACGATTCATAGCCCCCCTTCCCTGTCTGGCTTTTCCATGCTCTTCATGCTTAGAGGCAGTGAGGTGACAACAGAACTAATCTTATCCCTGTCATAAAACTCAGGTAAGACAGAACAGATCCAGACACACGTTTTACAATCATGTAAAAGCCCTGAAAAAAATAACTTTGCTCACTTGGGAAATGCCTTTGCATCTGATTTAAAAGTCAAAATTGTCTTTCTTTACTTTGGGTTAAGACTCGGCTACGCCCCACACCAGTGGTGTCCAGCCTCGGTCCTACAGGACCACTGCACTCCTTTTAGATGTTTCTCTGCGCCAACAACTCTGTTTTTTTGGTGGAATTACCTGCTCAGCCAGTCCTCAAACTCTACAGAAGATTGATTCCATTCAGGTATGATTAAGTAAATAAACACGGCGTACAGTGGCCCTCAATGACCAGGATTCAACACAGGAACACATTTAACACTGATTTGACCTCAGGTTCAACAAATAGACTAAATATAAATCCAGAGGTTTGAGATACCAGCTGTTTGGTTGCATGAAAAGTCACTCCTCTTAAACGAATGTGTCCAGGTTTTAGTTTGAACTCTTCTTAAAGTAGACTGGGATAATGGTTTCTCCTTAAAACAGTTGGATATTCCTGTTTTTGTCAGATGATGAAGCAGAAAACTATTATTCTCAATGTGTCTCTTCCTGTAAACCCTGTGAGAGGGACACACTAAGAATAAAAAATTATAAACTATACACAGGTTGTATTTAGGATTCTTAAACTCGGGGCATAGTACAAGTACCAAGCTGTATACCACATAACCAAACCTAATATTGCATCTTGTTTACAACATTCTTGATCCCCCCTTATGGGCTGGTATATATGTTGTGAAAAGGCAAGCAAAAAGCATTCAAAGTCAGATTAGAATGCAGATGGTTTGGTGCTAATTCATTTTTAAAAGTAGACTTTAATAAAGGGCGAGTCCCGTGAGGCACTCTCAGGTAGAAAATACTCATGCACTGAACCACAACTACAAAATAGTCAAGAAAATGTTCTTGTTTTGGTAGCATAATAGAGTGGAGCAGCTTGTGGGGAGAAGACCAAACAATATCCGGAGATGTGTGTTTGGAAATGGGTTTCTGGAGGCTTTCCACTAAAAATCACGACTCCCCCATTCTTATCTGCATCTCTTTCCTTTTTTATTTTTCCAGCTTCAATTTTATCGCTCTCTAAGTCCAAACAACGTGTA
The DNA here is from genome assembly GCF_043380555.1 of Nothobranchius furzeri. NCBI lineage: Eukaryota > Metazoa > Chordata > Actinopteri > Cyprinodontiformes > Nothobranchiidae > Nothobranchius > Nothobranchius furzeri. The sequence continues at coordinate 31,625,592 of NC_091751.1, read as the reverse complement.
CTGCAGTGACAAATGACATCGTCTGATCCTTCTATGTGGGCCATCCTCTCATTTGCAACTCTAGGCAATAATCAGCATGAGTCCGAAAGGACGAGTTCCCCTACGCTCACACATTGACTAACTCGGGACTATTTACACTCACAGGCAGAAATGCTAACTCTGTAGCATCAGAGAGTCAATGTGCAAGTGTTTGGTTTGACTAACAAGTCGTGGAACATCTCTCTGTCTCTTTGTTAGCCTCAAGGCATGGAATCTGGAATCTGAACCTTCTCATCTTCAGCTTCAACTTCTTTAACAATGATTCAAACTTTATTTACTCACATCTACACACGTACGCTGCTGCTCCGCTTTTGGTGTGATAAAATCTGTCTGCAAACCAGTGTGAAAAACTAATGTGATTTACAATGGTTGACATTTCAGAAGTCAGTAGCCTGTCCTTATATCAAGTTCCCTCCGGCAAAACATCAAGTCTGTGCTTTTCACGTTGTCTTATCAGTTATTCACAAATGGCAAACAGGCTGAGAGGATCTCATGCTGTGAGAAGGGACAGCGGCACTAAACCCCCTGATCAAAGAAAAGGGCATTCATTTTGTCCCCCAGCTATGGCTCACTCAGTGCGCGCACACACACACACACACACACACACACACACACACACACACACACACACATGCACACATAGGCACATGTGTAGGCACACGTAGGCGCACACACACACACACACACACACACACACACACACACACACACACACACACACACACACACACACACACACACACACACACACACACACACACACACACACACACGTGCGTAAGCTTTACATATGCCTATTGATTTTAAAAGACTAAATCATAAAATATGCTATGAATGTCAGTAAAGCTATAAATGATTGATCAATACGTTAAATCTATGGAGGAACTGACTTTATAAATAATAAATAAAAAGACTAAAGATTTCTCCTAATGAAATATGCGTGGAGGTTTTCTGTAACTCAAGCTAAGATTCAAGTTGGGCTAAACTGATGGCTAAATAAGCCACATTAACAAGCATAAGAGACCCTTTTAAAAATCATGTACACTTCTCTGAAACTCTTCTCACAATTAAAGTAGAGTTGGGATCTAAAGAAGAAGAAGAAGAAAATATCATTTCTATAGCGCCTCTCAAGATAAAAATCACGAGGCGCTTCACAAAAACAAAAACAAAAAATGTAAAAAATTGTAAAAATATAAAAAAGCATTTAGAAGGCATTTAAAGGCTGTAGCAAGTAGCTGTAGCATTTAAAGGCTGTAGCAAGTAGCTGTAGCATTTAAAGGCTGTAGCAAGTAGCATTTAAAGGCTGTAGCAAGAGAGCAGCAAGATAAGGGAGAAGTATCCGGCTGCTTTTTCTGGTTACCATGCAAAAATACTAACTCTGCTCTCAGGGCCTTAAGTCTAACAATGCTGGCGTAATTTTATTAGAGTTGTGTACTTTAACATTAATTGGTTATATCAGGGGGAACACAAAGAAGAAGAGTTTAATTTAACATCAGCTAGTTCTGTTTAACCTGCTTCCCTCTGGTAGGCGCTTCAGGTATTGTTGGATAAATTATGGATACATTATTTTAAACGAAACTCATCCAGCTTATTCTTCCCTGGCAACAGACAGGCGCTTGACCTTGCCTCTTCCCAGTCCTAGCTTATCAGTAAGACCGCCCTGTGCCAGCGCATGCTTGTCTCCCTAAATGTGTGTGCGTTTTGTCATTTCTGTGTGTCTTAATAAATACTCTTGAGAGGGCTTTGGTCCGATGAGAGAGCAAAGAGACCATTGACTCGTGCGTATCATTGTATCTCTCTCTCCACTTTAAAAGTCTAAATGGTTTATTATTAATAAGATTAGTATGGGTTAAACTGATCAGCTTAATAATAAAACCCCAGCATGGTGAGCTTTCCCTTCAGGTAACCCTGGATGGGAAAATGAAAATATCTAACAGGTATGGCGTACATCAGGAGTCCTCAACTAAATGTGTTCACAGGCCAGGTTTTTTTCCAGCAATGCTGAAATAAAGTTTTATTATTATAAAAGTATGTAATATTTAAAAGGAATTTGTTTTCCATCTTTTTATGTGTTTGAAGAATGTAAACATTTATTGATAATTAGGACATTAATTTTGCTACTTAACTTCAAAGTCCCCCAATTGGGGGCATTAGGGCCCAGAGGGTTGGGGGCCGGGTTGAAAAGTCTGCCGGGCAGATGTGGCCCGCAGACCACCAGTTGAGGTTCACTGGCTTACATTTTAAGACATCCTCAGGTCTCAGGTGTCAGACATCAGACCACAGACACAAAAGCCTAAGGTTTCATTTTCAAAAACCCATCAGACTTCTGACTAAATAGTGTCAGTCAAAAAGGCCTCAGGAAAAAAGAGATCAGACAAGGAGGCCTCAGGAAAAAAGAGATCAGACAAAGAGGTCTCAGGAAAAAAGAGATCAGACAAAGAGGCCTCAGGAAAAAAGAGATCAGACAAAAAGGTCTCAGGGAAAAAAAGATCAGACAAAAATGCCTCAGGAAAATTATCAGACTAAAAGCCATCAAGAGAAAATGTCAGAAAAAAAAATGCTTTCAGACAAAATGACTAAACTAGAAGAATCCAGTAGAGGATGCCATTTTCTCATTGAGGTTGAATTGGTGTGATGTCATCAATCTGCAACAGAAGCAGACTGAGTAGTGTGGTGCAGTTAGAAACCCAGGGTGTTTCTCAATGCCAAGGAACCTTGCCTTGATGTCTTAACCCCGCCCTGGTTGCCTAGGAGATATGTCATCAGGAACCGCCAAGACGTGTTCCAAAGGTGTGTGTTCTCCATTTATTAGCCATTTAGCTAGTTGACCAAGGATACAAGGAAGGTGAAAAAATAATCTATCATGTTAAGCTAACTTCATGATTTAATTGCATCCACTAAACAGAGGATTATGTTCATGTGGGTCACCAGCATGAAGTTATTGAAATTACCAAAGCAAACATGGCTGGAATCAGTTTTACCTGTAATCTGTTTCTCTAAGTGTGTGTGCTGCTGTGTAATGTACCCTCTGTGGGACTAATATACTTTACTCTGTTCTATCATATGTAATTCATATCAGCAGTGGAAAAAAGTTTGAGGAGTTTTGGCCCCTCCAGGCTTCCGTACAAGTAACCTGGATGTGGAGGAGGGGTTTGTCTCACAAACAGGAAAAACACAATGGTGAAGCGATGAATTAAAATATTAGGATCTCTAATGTAATTCACCGCGTCACCACCTAATGTAGGAGACAGAACATGTGAGTGAGTCACCACGGTAGAAAGCCCAGCTTGCTGTGAGTGAGGATCTGTGGCTGATGAGTGAAAACAAAAGAGAAACATTCGGGACTGAAGCTTCGTCAACACCGGCTGGCGACGCGGCTGCATTTCTAAATCAAGCATGTCATTTTGGCGGCGCGCAAAGCTGCAGCTCACGGTTCTGGGAGAACCGAGCATGCCCGTCCCATCAACAGCAGGTGGAGCTCACCGCTCTGCCCATCTCACTACCAGAGCGGGAAAAAAGCACATTGGCTTAGATGATACAGATGGGATTCTGTGTGTGAATTAATGCCAGTTAAATTAAGTGTTGTTAGTGTGCTTGTTGTTCAGTAGCCAATGATATAATTATTATAATCTGTTTTTATTTTTCGTAAGCCCTACTTACTGTGCGTGATGCACGTTTGGGGAGCGCAGGCGCTGGTTTAGCGTGAGAGATTTGAGGTGTGGCGTGAGAGCGTGAAGAGGGTCAAATGCATGTGTCTCACGCTCAGTGCGTGAGAGTTGGCAGCTCTGTCAGGTGCAATACCTCAGCAGTGCAGTGGTGAGGAGGAAATACTGCAGATTTAAATTTGCTTAGTTTACCCTGAGTCTCAAACCTAGAAATGCAAAACACCTAGTCTGAAAGAACTGTTCAAGGTTCCATCTAATTAAGTAGTCCAAAATACTGTTTTAGAGTTTAGTCAAGTTACATTTTCCTTCCTAGAAAACTGGAGAAATGTGGTCTTAACTTTGTTTTTGAGCAATCTCCTAGCTGTGGACAGTGATTAAAAGGGTCTGGCATGAGCAGAGATGATGTCATGAACAGCTTTCTGACACACCGCTGAACACAGCAGCTCAGATTAGAGAACAGACGGAACATGGCTGCAGCCTTTGCTGCTAACACTAGCACAACACACAGATGCATGAACCAACTCCCTAACCAACAGACACAGCGCCACAATAATAACACTTCCCTAATTAGACAGGGAGAAATAACTCTGTAAACATTTAAATAAGGAGCTTTGTGTTCATGCAGTATGTGTGCCACAGAGTTGTCAATAATTAGTAAATAAGTGCCACAGCTATTTCTACAGAACAGGCTCACCAGCTGTGTGTTCCTAATGGCATTTATACATTGTTCAGTAATTTACAAATTGATTCATTATCCTCAAACACACTCAGGACTACAATAATCTTCCAAATTGCTGCTTTTCTCTCCCAGGATAAAAAAAGGGTCTTTTGCAATCCTTGTGCCCACTACAAATTTTAAAGTTGCCTCCCACTGGGAAAATCTAGGCCCAACCCCCAACCCCCACCCTCTGCACACACACACACACACACACACACACACACACACACACACACACACACACACACACACACACACACACACACCACTCAAAGCGCAAAAAAATGAATAAATAAAACTTGTCGTTTATATTTGCTCTTCTTACGTCCGTTGGGAGTTGGGTAGCACCATCCTTAGAAGTGAATGCACTGGGTGTGATGGGGAGACCCATCTAAAATGGCGGTCAGCAACTATGGCAGTGCTAGTCCATGGGGCGTCTATGTATAAATGTCTGTGGTAGACTCACGGTTTAGAGACTTGAGCAATAACGATCTTTCCACGTAATCCAGTCCTCTCGGACCACTTTCTGATAACCTTTGAGTTCATTATAACTGAGCTCTCAAGACATGAAAGTAAAATTCACTATAGTCGGTCTCTATCTGACAACGCAGTTGCATCTTTTAAATCAACCGTTCCATCTTTACTGTCCTCTGCATCTCAGAGGCATGTAGCAGAGGGCAATATTTTCAGTTCTAGCTCCTCACAAATTGATGCCTTAGTTCATCATGTTAATTCCTCTTTACGTGTGGCATTAGATGATGTAGCCCCTTTAAAAAATAAGGTAATTAGGGACAGGAAGTTGGCTCCCTGGTTTAATTCTCATTTACGAGCCTTAAAACAAAACTCTAGGAAATTGGAGACAACATGGCGCTCTATGCACCATGAGGAGGCCTACCAATCATGGAAAAATAGTCTTGTGCTTTATAAAAATAAGCTTCGACAAACTAGAACTGCTTATTTCTCAGCATTAATTGAGGAGAATAAGCATAATCCTAAATTTCTTTTCAGTACAGTTGCTAAACACACAGAATCGTAGCTCTGAGCCATCTATTCCCTTAGCCCTCAGCAGCAATGACTTCATGGGTTTTTTTACAAGTAAAATTAATTCTATTAGAAACAAAATATTTAGCATTCTCCCTAATGCGATTTCTTCTTCCTCAGTAAGTGAGGCAGCATCAGAGGTGACTGTAGAACCTCATCTGTGCTTGAACCGTTTTGATCCAGTTGAGCTTTTAGAGTTATCAAAAATATTAGCTTCATCTAAACCTTCAACTTGCATTTTGGATCCAATCCCAACCAAATTATTTAAGGAGGCATTTCCTTTGGTTACTGCCCCCATTCTGGATATAATCAATCCGTGTCCGTGTGCCTGCGTGTGTGTGTGTCTGCTCTGTCTTCTCAATCCCCAGTGAGTCGTGGAGGATGGCTGCTTATACTGAGCCAGGATCCTCTGGAGGTTTCTTCCTGTTAAAAGGGAGTTTTCCTCTCCACTGTCGCTTTATGCTTGCTTAGTATGAGGATTGCTGTATAGTCACTGACACTAGTCAGTGACTTGATGCAATTTGCTGGGTTCCTTATATAGGAAACATTATTTCTGATTGGCTTAATGAACTGACCTGAATTGGACTGTTTATTATGTGAAGTGCCCTGAGACAACTCTTGTCGTGATTTGGCGCTAAATAAATAAAATTGAATTGAATTGAATTGAATGGCAGACCAACCAAAGAAAGTTAGAAATCCCTCATCAAAGCAATCTAAGGAAAGAGACAGAGAATGTGATAGAGCAAGAGCAAAGACCAGAGATAATATTGAGCCAGCTTTTCCTCCCTGGAGAGCTCATCTCGAAAGAACAGCATGAACTACAGACTCTGACCAAGCCGTGCTGCTAATGGATAGGTAAGTAAAAAAGCATTTCATTGGGGTTATCGTGTTTGGTCGGGCATAAAGTTGTTATACAGTCCTCATAAAACTTTATTCAATGCTGAAACACAGCTTAATGTGTTTGTTTGGGCACGTGAGTTGGAAAAAAGCCAGAGAGAGATTTGATTTTACGACAGTGAAGTTACGCAGCAAGCCCGTAGATGGCGACAGAGAGGATGCTTGTGGCTTCTAAGACTAGGTTAAAGTTAAGAGGGGACAGGGCATCCTCTGCGGGTCTGAAACTGTGGAATGCACTGCCCCTAAGTATTAGGTACTCTCCATCAGTAGCAGTCTTTAAAATGAGGCTGAAAACCAACTTTTATGATCTGGCTTTTAATTCTGCGGGTTAGCAATTGTTAATGTTTTATATTTTGTAATTCTCATTTGTGGTTATAATTGTGTCTGTAGCATTATGTGTTTTATTGTTTTACTCTTTAGTTGTACAGCACCTTGGTGGCATGCTCATGACTGTAAGGTGCTTTATAAATAAAGGCTGAGTTGAGTTGAGGATATATTCGTAAAGTTCAGGAATGGGGCTTTAATTTAAAAAGAAAATTGCTTCTTTTTATCAAATATAGGAAATAGGGAAAAAAAACACCACTAACTTTTATATAATCATAAAAATCTTTTCAGTTACCTTTTCCCTCAAAATTAAAAAGCTAACGAGGGCTTCCATTTAATTATCTCTTTATTTATGTAATGTGCTTTAAAGAGTTTAGCTTGTATGTATCTGAAACAACACAACTGCAGCACCTTGTCTTGATTAGAATCTTTGGGTTTTAGCATGAAACTGTCTAATTACTGGGAAACATGTTTTTAACAAACATGTTTTTTGTGATTCTCTGACTTTCTGCTTGTTTCATGTCGGACTTGCAGCCGTGACACAAAAAAAATGACTCTGAACAACAAAGACTGTTCTGAACAGCTTTAACCTACAAGCTGTGCTGGGAAAGTTGCTTTTAACAACAAACCAGGGGCAGATTTAGGACTGAGGAAGATCCGGGGCTTAACACACAAACGCGCGCGCACATACACACACACACGTGACACGCACTAGTCAGCATCATATATATTTGTCTTGTACCACATAATTTTTAATCTGAAGCTACATATTAAGCATATTCAGGGCAGAGTATTGTTCCTGTTGGTGTTTAGTGTGAGATGATAGTGAATATTCCCTTTCTTTCTCCAACAACTTTACCTTATAATAAGCTAACTTTAGGCAAACCAGCAGCACAACAAATATTTTCAAATAAGACTCAAACCTGAGTCAACACCAGTATCATCAAAGCTGGGGTTCTGTCGCCGTACTTTTGGTCTAAAAAACGTCCTTATGTCCATCTTCACTCATGCGTCTCAGGCAGAGAGAGTAGAAGAAGCCGGCTGCTGAAGGGCTTCTTCTTCAGTGGTTTAGGCTCAGGCAGGCTGTATACAAACTACTGCCAGCTGCTTCCTCTCTGTTGGACTTTGGTACTGCATGTTACTTCTGCGATTTAGATCCGGGGCTTTTCATAAAACATCCAGGGCTTCAGCCCAAGTAGCCGGGCCTAACGCCGCCCATGAAACAAACTAGATCAAAGTTCACTTCATACATTTTACAATGAACTAGTTCATTTTATAGTTCATCATTAAAAAAAATTGAACTAAGTTCACTGTTCCAAAATGAACTAGTTCATAGTTCTTTTTCCAGTGTGTGTGTGTGTGTATATATATATATATATATATATATATATATATATATATATATATATATATATATATATATATGGTGTAGGTCAAAGTGCAAAACATTTATTTGTCTGTAAATAATGTCAACTTCCACAGTTAACATAAAGCTAGACAAGAAATCACACACAGTTTCAGTATGAGACCCCCAGTAATTTTCAAAATAAAACTCTGTCACAGCGCTGCAATTTCATATCTATGTAGATTATGTCAATGCAAGTGACCTAACGGCTTATTTGGTTCCTGCATCGTTTGAGAAGTGCAGTGTGTTTTTTATGGCTTTAGCCCTGGAAGTGCAGAGGAACAACAACATATACGACATCCAGCAGTGATATCAAACGTGATTCCCTTTTTTTTGGTTTGTATAATGGTGGATTGCATAAACAAACATGACCTTTAAAGTCTTGAGGGATTTTGTGAACTTGTGAGTCCAGTGAGAAGCATGGCAGAGAAGCTATTCTGCAGCCCGGTGTGTACTGGACCGCATTGAAGCTCGTGAGTAAACAGTTCCGCTGCCATTCCGGGTCGCTGATGCTTCCAGTTTGAGGAAAGTAAATGATAGATTAAGACCGGTGGGGGATGAGAAATTCACAGCAAAGTAACAATTAAATGTCTGTCCATCCTTCTGTCTGTCTGTCTGTCCGTCCGTCCGTCCGTCAACAAAAATACATGTTATGATTGAATAACTTTACATTAACATGTGACGTCATTACTGTGACTGAACTGCTGCTCATTACTCAGCTACTACTTTATTAAAGCCAAAGTCAACGAAAAGAGTCAGTTCTAAAAAGCATTAAGTTAATTATCGCATGGTCTCGTAGCGTTTAAAAACCACCTCACTGGTATGTAGCATTTATTCAATATGTCCCAAATCCAATTTTCAATAATGATGAATGTTCCATTCCTACGGGGACATTGATAATGAGGCCGTCTCATTTCACACCAGTGAGTAAAACGATTGTTGAAACTGAGGAAAAAAGAAAGAGATGAAGTTAAAATTCTCTATTTTTTTATTTGTCTTTTTGTTTCTTACCATCATTTCAACATTTTTTCCCTTTTCATCTCTTCCTTTGACTCATGTCTGTCAAGTTCAACACAAACTTTTTCACCTTTTCCCCTCACACCTAAGTGCCAACACAATAACTTCACAGCTTTTCTCAGAACCTGACAACAGAGTAAAAAAGCTTTTATTGAATAAGTACTTTAATAAAAACAGCTGTTGTAAAGAACATCCGGCATACGTCTGACATATAGCCCATCAAAATCAGGTTTTGTTGTCATATGTGTGAGAAATCACATTAGGAAGTCGCTGCGGTGCTTGGTGCAAAAGAAAAAAATAAAATAAAGAGATGAGCAAATATAGAAGAAGAATATAATCACTATTAAATAATAACATAAAGTGGCAATAATTCAAGAAGCAGCTACTAAATACAAGACAGTGCAGGTACTGATCAGAGCAGATCAGTCAGGTACAAACACAACACTGGGTCATTTTACTGAAATCAAGCAACTCCAGTGGGCACTCCTGGCCCAACAGCAGAGGAAAGAAACTGTTCTTGTGGTCTGAATGGATCGGAACCTCCTGCCAGAGCAAAAAAAATGTGTTCAGGGTGAGTTTATGTGATAATTTCCATTTTTATCCATTTTACGTATAATTATTATTTGCTATACAGCCTCTTACCCCTATCCACACTGGAGTCTTCGGTGGTGTGGAACGGCAGCAGAATAGAATAGAAATCTAGGATAGAATCCGTTATAGTCTGTATGGCTGATCCAAAGTGGTCGCGGCATGGAACATTTCAGTTGTGCCCCAGAAGCGGCTAGCTGTGCCACGCCGCAAAAGATACGATTCGATTCTATTTTTGTGGCAAGCCGCTTCCGGGATCCACATTTTTCTGCAGTTAACATAGAGCTAAATGGGAAATCACACAGGGTATCAGTGTAAAACGTCCAGGAATTTTCAAAATAAAAGACTATTGCAAAGATGCAATTTCATATCTGTGCAGATTGCCAATTCTTGTGACCTAACGACTTATTTCCTCCCAGCATCTTTTGAGAAGTGCAGCGATGTGTCTGCCAGTGGAGATGCACAGCATCATACATGACATCACAGGCCAAATGCAACTTATATGATAAGCTATCGTTGGTGAGTATTGCATAACAAATTCTTTAGTTTTGTTTTTTTGGGTGGGGGTTAGAGCTAATTAGAAAGAAGTGCACATACATTTCAATATTAAACTGCAAAGACCATAAAAAAACAATACATTTCACTGAACGCGGCATTTGAATAAAACTAACTTTATTAGTTTTCTATTTTAAGAGGATCTTTAGGTCACATACGTATAGAGTAATAAGAGTTAATTACTATCAGAAAATGTTACACCAGCTGGTTGGCTAGTTTTCATTTGCACTTTTCACTAATGGCTTGTTTAGGTGGAACACTTTGGACTACCTTACCTGCGCTGAAGTGAACAGATGCTGAAGCATGTATGGAGTGTGACCCTGCAAACCCCAACACACTCACTCAGGCATCTTCACACCCTTAACCTTGCTGTCATGGTAGGGGAGGAGAAAAAAAACAAGCAAATGTCACCATCTGTTGGGTGTTTGGACAGAATGTGGTGCATCAGATGTGCACATTGTGTTTTTTTTTCTGTTTTTT
>NC_091751.1:31569863-31612363 GCF_043380555.1 Nothobranchius furzeri | reverse complement strand
ATCAGAGCCTACGAATGCAGCAAGCAAAGCCAGTCAGCCACAAGAATCAAGTATGCAAATGTACTTCCACCTTGATTTGTTACCACTGTGACAGTGAACCCACCACAGCCAAATGAAGAAAAATGCGTCCATCGCCACAATAATTTTTGAGTCTTCATCATGTGCAATGAGGAGCCAAGATCATATGAGAGTTTTGATGCTGTGGGTCTTCATGTGTAACGGGGGCCTGAGTTGACCTCGGGTGTTTCTCAACGCCAAGGAACCTCACTTTGGTGTCTTGGCCCTGGTTGCCTAGGAGATACATCATCCGGATCCGCCAAGGCGTGTTCCAACATTTATGCTCTACTGAGGAGTTTGTTAGCTGTCTAGCTAGCTGAGCAAGGAGTCACGGGAGGTGTCTTGTAGCCTAGCCTTGATCAAAAATTTCCCAGAATATGCCGCAGTATTTCCAAAAGGATGGCGGATCAGAAGCCGGCAGCTACTTCGGGGCAAATTTCAAGTTTTAAAGTAAGTCAGCTAATTGTAGCTATCGGGCTGATATCTGAAATGTTTTTATTTTTATTTATTTTTTTAATATCCAAAGCAGTTATTGATGGTTGGTTAGTTGCTTATTAGTTGCAGCTTTGGTGGCTAGCAGGTAGTAACTCACTTACATATTTAATTCAACAAATATATACACACGTTAAAAGTAAAAGACTTGTTATATATTTATATTAAAACTTACTCGTATAAAATATAACGTTATCTCCCCGTGTCATGCGATGCAAGTCTGTTCTATTGAACCGTTTTCTTTGACCAAGGAAGGAGTGTCCTCGTTAAGCAAGGAGCCTGGCCTAGCAAGACATCACCTTGCAAGGCCAGGCTCCTTGACATTGAGAAACACCACTAGTACGTTACCAACTGTACCTACCTTTACCTGTACAGTATAGCTGTACACTAGTGAAGGTTATCAGTACATCCTACTTCTTGTAACTCCAGAAAAAAGGCAACTACAAATCTTTATTTTATTGCATACATTTGGCTTCCTCACTTCAAAGTTTAAAGTTCCTAGCACTCTTGATCAAGTTAAATCGTTGTCAGTGTGAGCTCATTTAAAGAGCAAGTCACCCCCAAATCAACTTTTTTTTTCTGACAAACTATATAAATGTGTGTCTAATCGTGCTGCAGACACGTGTAGTCAATAGTTTTGCACTTCGGTGCATTTTAGTTAAATTTTTAATTTTCTGCCTAAACCTGTCAGAGTTGTGCTGTTGTCAGGTAAAAACTCTGCACTGCATTTGAATTTAAATCTGCCATTGCTATTGGCTAAGAGGTACCCTAGAACGTTAGTGGGAACATTATGATGTCACAATGTCGTTGTGAGCCTTTGTGTGTATGTGTTAGCGGCTCCGCCCTCTCGGTCTGCTAGGCAGCAGCATTTGTTGCATTTTTCAAACAGGAAGTGGGAGTTGAGTAAGAATCTGGTAGGGTGGGACTTGCTCTTTAAAAACCCTTCTCTCTACTGGGATCATCAGTGTTGTCCTGGTTCCAGTGCACAATGTTCGGATCACATCCCCAAAGGTGCAGCTTGCTGTGAAACTGGGGAGTGGATTCAAAGCCTTATTGTATGCTGTTGTTTTGTTTTTGTTGTCAATCTCCTCTGTCCAAAAGATGCACATTCCTCAAATGATGAAGAGCTTTCCACTTGGTCTAGCTGAATCAGTTCTGGTAGAAAACTTGTCAGAATGAAATTATAAATGCGGGGCAGAAAGAGCGCTCCTATCATCAGTGTGATAGCTTTATATGATGAGGACTGACATTCCTAATGGTGCGGCCTCCAAAACAGCTATTTTATAAATGACAAAGCAAATGTTTTTATTCATTTTTCACAGTAACAGTATTCATTTTTGCAGGGAAACACACTTCAGGGATTTATTTGAGCGTATTTCTAAAGGAAGAGACAGAAATCAAACTAATCTGGCTCTTGTAGATATGACATAGACACTAGCACCCTGAATACACTGTAACCTGGAGGCAGAGGTGACATCATGAGTACCTAATAATCCGGACTCAAACCACACAAACCCTGTGGAGTTTCAGCACATTGCTTGTAATTCAATGTTGTTTTATGCTCAAACAAGGTGAGTATTATGAACAAATATGTATTCAAATTCTTTCACTGATTACTTTTGTTTTCTTAAAAAGAGCTCGTGAACATTTCTTATTGTATCTGGGTGGGTGTGTAGAGCTTCTGTTATCTCCCAGTCCTTTTATGTAACATCTTTTCCCTCTCCAGCTGCAGTGGAGCCGATCAGGCTCTCCTCTCTCTTTGAAGTGGTGCCGGTCCGGGTATTTATTTCATTATCTCCTCTGCCTCTCTACTTCCTCTCCTTGTTTTTAGGGCTAGGCATCAAGGAGAAGACAGGGATCGAGGCGAGGAAAGCTGACGCTGCAGGTGCAGCCCTGGAACTCTAGACTGTGTTTGAGTCAAACTCACATTTCTGTCGACTACGTCTCTTTCACAGGATACAGAGGAAAGGAGAAGGGGTCCTATTTTACCCCACAGAGATGCTGTGTGTTGTAGAAACTGAGGTTCCTTTACTCAATTTGTTCTTAGGGTTTAATGGTAACAATGCTGTTCTACGTCTGCATACGTGTAACACCTCTGATTCAGTGCCTGTAAGTGTGAAAGTGACTGAATTAACAAACTGAATCAGTAACGTGTCTCTTCCTTGTGGATATCCATTGTGGAACAAAAGGCTCTAAAACCTACAGCCCAGCAGAGCTGACCTATCCATGTCACACCCACTGCTTAGTGTAGAGCATGGACATAATTTTGGGGGGGGGGGACACGGGGAACATGCCCCCCCCACAACACACACACACACTTTTTCCAAAGTCTAGTTTTGACCCCTGCACTTTTTACCATCCAAAAACAATTTTACGCTATATTAAATTGACACTGGTTGAGCTCTAAGACCAAGCGGAAAACAACCGTTTGTGTTGAAGCCTGTTTCCCATTAGAGCATACTGTAAAGATACCCCCCCCCCCCCCGTGTCCCCCCCCACACACTTCTAAAGTGACAATTACGTCCATGGTGTAGAGACATAAACCACTGACAGAGTGTGGTAGAGGTAGTGTGGTAAACTCAAAAACCGGCCTTCTCGGTTCTACAGTGAATCCTTTCCAACATTTTCTCAACGATCTGTTCCGTCCACATTTTGGCTTAGGAGTTAGGGGTTGGCCACATGCCACAACTGTCATATAGATGCTTATTTTTTACCTGAATGACGCCACCCACGTACGATGATTTTATAGAGTATTTACACCAAGACACATTTAAAGCATTTACTGCCGTATGCTAACGGGAGCTAGTAATGCTAAAGTATTACCACACCTGTAACGTTAACGGTGTACTTGCTCTCCAGGATGTACACTGCCTCCTGCTGTTCATATTGATTGTTTTTCAAATGCTTCTGTTTGCCGAGAAACCTTTTAATACAGGTGCTGGCCAGTAAATTAGAATATCATCAAAAGGTTGAAAATATTTCAGTAATTCCATTCAAAACGTGAAACTTGTACATTATATTCATGCAATGCACACAGACCAATGTATTTCCAATGTTCATTACATTTAAATTTGATATTCATAAGTGACAACTAATGAAAACTCCAACTTTGGTATCTCAAAAAATTAGAATATTCTGAAAAGGCTGAATATAGAAGACACCTGCTGCCACTCTAATCAGCTGATTTACTCAAAACACCTGCAAAGGCCTTTAAAAGGTCCCTCAGTCTTGTTTTGACGGCACCACAATCATGGGGAAGACTTCTGACTTAACAGCTGTCCAAAAGACAATCATTGACACCTTGCACAAGGAGGGCAAGACACAAAAGGTGATTGCTAAAGAAGCTGGCTGTTCGCAGAGCTCTGTGTCCAAGCACATTAACAGACAGGCGAAGGGACGGAAAAAATGTGGTAGAAAAAAGTGTACAAGCTCTAGGGATAACCGCACCCTGCAGAGAATTGTGACGACAAACCCATTCAAAAATGTGGGGGAGATCCACAAAGAGTGGACTGCAGCTGGAGTCAGCGCTTCAAGAACCACCACGAGGAGACTCATGAAAGACATGGGATTCAGGTGTCGCATTCCGTGTGTCAAGCCACTCTTGAACAAGAAACAGCGCAAGAAGCGTCTCGCCTGGGCCAAGGACAAAAAGGACTGGACTGATGCTGAGTGGTCCAAAGTTATGTTTTCTGATGAAAGCAAGTTCTGCATTTCCTTTGGAAATCAAGGACCCAGAGTCTGGAGGAAGAGCGGAGAAGCACAGAATCCACGTTGCATGAGGTCCAGTGTAAAGTTTCCACCGTCAGTGATGGTGTGGGGTGCCATGTCATCTGCCGGTGTTGGCCCACTCTGTTTCCTGAGGTCCAGGGTCAATGCAGCCGTCTACCAGGAAGTTTTAGAGCACTTCATGCTTCCTGCTGCTGACCAACTTTATGGGGATGCAGACTTCACCTTTCAACAGGACTTGGCACCTGCACACAGTGCCAAAACCACCAGCACCTGGTTCAAGGACCATGGTATCCCTGTCCTTGATTGGCCAGCAAACTCGCCTGACCTTAACCCCATAGAAAATCTATGGGGTATTGTGAAGCGGAGGATGCAATACGCTAGACCCAACAATGCAGAGGAGCTGAAGACGACTATCAGAGCAACCTGGGCTCTCATAACACCTGAGCAGTGCCACAGACTGATCGAGTCCATGCCACGCCGCATTACTGCAGTTATTGAGGCAAAAGGAGCCCCGACTAAGTATTGAGTGCTATACATGCACATTCTTTTCATGTTCATTCTTTTCAGTTGGCCAACATTAGAGAAACAAACATTTTTTCATTGGCCTTTAGAATATTCTAATTTTCTGAGATACCAGATTTGATGTTTTCATTGGTTGTCACCTATAAATATCAAAATTAAACGTAATAAACATCTGAAATACATTGGTCTGTGTGCATTGCATGAATATAATGTACAAGTTTCACGTTTTGAATGGAATTACTGAAATATTTTCAACCTTTTGATGATATTCTAATTTACTGGCCAGCACCTGTACGTGTTTCTTTTTAAATGCGATCGTCACCCTGAGCTGCATACGCATGCTGAGTGTGAGGGTAGTCTTAAACAC
Source organism: Nothobranchius furzeri (assembly GCF_043380555.1). NCBI lineage: Eukaryota > Metazoa > Chordata > Actinopteri > Cyprinodontiformes > Nothobranchiidae > Nothobranchius > Nothobranchius furzeri. The sequence goes on along the minus strand of NC_091751.1, from coordinate 31,607,196 downwards.
CCACTGTCTCCTTTAGAGGCAGAAAGGAAACAAACTGGAAAGTGATCAGAGAAAACCAGACCCTTCTACATGACAGAAAAACCTGCTACACCTACAACAGCCTTCCTGATGGGTGAGTCCATGAATGTTCACTTTCAGTCTGGCTAGTTTTGTGTGTTTTCTATTGGCGGCTAATGCAGGAAATGGCTGTAGCCGACTATTGCCTGCATGTGGAAATCAGAGTGACTGATTATACGTAAATAATAAAATAAATTAAAAATATGCTCTTTAATTAAAGCTATTGCAAAATTAATGTCAGCTGGATTGTGTAAAATATGACAATTGTTATTTTAAAATAATCTGGTACACCGGACATTTGGAGCAAAATCTAAACGGAGGCTTGAAAAGTTTCTTAAAACTGCCTGTTTTCAGTGGGAGTGAGTAACAGAATCTCAGCTGTGGGGCAAGTGAGTTTCAGAAGCTAGAAAACAAACACAGATCCACACGCATCCATCCTGTAAATGCATGCATTCATTCAAACTAGCCTAAATATGTTTTTCTAATGAGTTTATGCCAGTGAAATGAACACTGGCAGCATATCTCTGTTCATAAAACGTTAATGATAATGCTGACGAAGACGGGTTGGATAACAAGCAGTGTTTGTGAGGTTAGTCTCCTCCTTGTAGGGTCTTGATATCTTGAAACTGGCCCATGGGAACCCCACCTAAACTAAGCCCTCACAGGGTGAGGAATGAACAACCTCACCGGTCTCACCTACGTTACACCTACAGCCTTAACTCTGCTGCCCAAGTGGGTTCACAAACACCAACAAACTCTAGTGAGTGTGGTGAAAACCCACTAGCCACTTGTGAGGTGGGAAAGGTCCTTGTCTTTTACTTTCTGTTGTCCAGGTGGTCAACCACTGCCTTGTGGGGAACACGTCTGCCTCTGGGCTCCCCTGCATGTTTTACCTCACCTGTTCACGTCGACGCACCTGTTAGTGTTCTGATGTCTGCATTCATGTGATATGATAGTAAATTACAATACTGGCCCTCTGACTGAGGAACTAGAAGATGAGGCCAAAATCAACCAGTGCGCCCCCTAGTGACCAACCACAGTGAATATTTTAGATCTCACCTCCCAATGGGACGTTTACCTGACTGAAGAATAAAATACCCCACATATTGAGTTCTGTTTATTTCCTTAGTTCTTACTTTACAAATGTTATGTTGTCAATAATGATGATAGATCCTAAATATTCTTCAGCTGTAATTATGGGTCATCATTTCCTTCATAATAAAAATTACCACTGGGTCATTTAAGAAGGCCAAATAAAAATTAAACAATTAAAGAAAAAAATAAGATATGTAGATTTAAAGCTGCCTTTTTCTGTCTCCGTGACTCAAACTGAAGTGTTTGATTCGCTGAAACATAACAGGTGTGAATGGAGGAAGTGCTACAGCCACCTAAAGAGCGGACCTGAATAATGTCAGACCAAAACAAGCAATTATGCATGTAGTGCTCTCCAATTTAATGTCATGTGTTCAAATGAAAGCAAGTGGTGACATTATGAGGTAATGGGAACCCATTAAATTATTTGCTAATTGGATACATTATGTCCCCAGTCTTCACTTTGATTGGACGACCTGGTGCTTTTCTAAAGGCTGAAACAAACATTTCAGATGCCCTTTTAAATCTAATTAATGAAATCAAAGCTTTGGTCATCAGCTAGTTAAAGAAAAGGGCTTCGTTATCATGTTTTCAGTAAATAAATCTGTTCACCACAATGCCACCTACCAGGGGTTGCATGACTTATTTTTTTTAAAGTCAACAGTCAAGTAATGAAAATTGAGTCGACTTTGACTAGTCGTTGATGACGCCATACACCTGAAGTGGCGCGGGGAGGGGGAGGGGTGGTTGCTTGGTTTGCTGGAGTTTTTGACAATTAAAATAGCCCCCACATTTTCAAAGTTAAACACATTTCTTTTAACAACGGTAGTTCCTGCATATATACTGCTCCGCTTCAGCCCCCCCCCCCCCCCCCACGCAGCGCCGCAAACTCACTGATGCGCCTGCAGCCTCTCAGAGTTCCTGCTGCTCTGAACATTAAAATAATTATTTCATTTTCTGTTCCTCACTTCTGATTACCTTCAATGGTGTCTGTTTGTTGCAACCACCAGGTACAAAAACTAACTTGTTTTTATTTGACTATTTTGCTGTCCTGTCTGTTTATTATCTTCCTGCATCTCCTCTCAATCCTAAAGAGAAACTGCTACCTGGGTTCATATATATATTCACCTTATGAGTTACCTTTGAACTGCAGTTCTAAAAGATCCACCACCCGCTAAAACAGCGGAGTGCGCGCTGCTCGCCGGCCGCATCAGTTAGGTGTTTCACCGAGGACAAAACAGGTGATGTGCCCCGATCCACAGAAGCGACAGGAAACATAAAAGGAAATGAGCTGACATGAACGACCGCATGTTAAATTAGTGTTTGAGGTGGTGGCACCTGATTTGATAATGTTACTGTGGCCGTGCTCAGGACGCAGATGACTGGAGCGCGTCAACGATCAGAGCTTTGCATGCGCAAACTGGTTAAAGTTAGGATGGGGGTGAGGGGAAGGTTAAATTGCAAGAGGGTAAAGGTCACAATTTGGTAAAATGTCCGTTTTACGGCGGGCGTTAGATACTGACGCTCTGGCACAACGCGTCGCCTCCCAACGTGCAGGGGCTCGTCACCTGCTGTCTTTTCCGAGGACCGCATCTTGTTGGTCATTATCACGTGACAGCGACTAGTCGATGAAAGGCATAAAAAGTCACTACAGAGCAGTGAAGTCGACTAGTCGACTAGTTCATACAACCCCTACCACCTCCTGAATTATTGGTACGTGTACGTGCGTGTGTTGAGCTTGTCACGTTTAGCCATGACTTGGCCATCCCATCAGGCTGAGCAACACTTGCTCACTGCCACAACATGTCAGCCACCGTCTCTATTTACGCCTCCACATACCATATCACATCCATCCTCATCTCTTTTACCAACACTGACTTTGTGCCTCATTTCTAATCATCACCCATCCAGCCCACATCTCCACTCGCCACAACTTTTTTCTTTTATCCCTTTTACCTCTCCTCCATCCTGTTCGTTGTCCTTGCAAAATCTGAAAATCTGACAGCTGCCATGAAAAAAAAAATCTTCCCATGTCTCCCTCCAGCCTCCCCTCTCTGGTAGGGCTGGGTACACTTCTTTATTTATCCAGACCTGTCTTTCACTGGGGGACGTATTTCTTGTCTGCTTCACTTCTTCTCTCCGCCCCGTGCACTGTCAGAAATATGGAGAAGCTGATGGTGAAAAAAGCTTCAAATGTAAAGAAAGAAGCCAAAAGAGAAGAAAGGATGTTCCCATCGTGTATGAAAGGTGAACTATTCCATCAGGGGCGTTGTCCTTGAGCTGAGAAAACTTTGATTATGAATTTAACACCAACATAAATGAGGAGTCACAGCAGAATATGTGTTGAATGATGATGAGGAGCAGGGCTGGAACATCACTGGTGCACACACAAGGACGGCTTCGCTATTACGTCAGGAGAAAACTCACATGTGACAATAACAAATTTCTGAAAGTCTTCCTGATGAAAACACGTCATCAGCTGCTAACCAACACATTATTCTCTGTGATGTTTTAAATAAAGCTTGATCATCATCACGTCACGGAAGACAAATGTGTTTTTTTGTCATTTAACATAAACCTTTTAACCCTCCCACTGTCCTAATGAGTGTAACCCCGCGAGGAAAGTCGACCATTGAGCAGGGTTGATGGTTTATCCCTTGGGTCCACGTGACAGGGGTGAGGAGTGAGTGCCACCTCACCCCTGTCACGTGGACCTCAAGGGATAAACCATCAATCCTGCTCAGTGGTCGACTTTCCTCGCGGGGTCACCCATAAAGATATTCTTATATTTTTGTTGTGACTCAGCCTAGTCCACACGTAGCCGGGGTTTTTTTTAAAAACGAATATCCGCCCCTCCAAAAACTTGCATCCACACCACCTCGTTTTAAAAACAAACTCTGTCCACACGTACCCGGATAAATACGTTGTTAAGGACATGCCAGACCTGTAGGCGGCAGTACTTCCCCCGTTCTTAACCTCGTCCTTCGTCTGTGGTCTTCTGCAAGGAGCAGTAATTCAGCTTGCAAAAACAAACAAGCAAAAAGAGCTTGGACAATTGATAAAGCGAGCGCAGCTCTGAGGGCATCCATGCTGTCGGCTAGTGTAAACACAGGTCGCACACGTGATGTCAGCATTTTTTTGTCGCGGAAAGTGACGTTGCGGACCTTAAAACTCCGGTTTTGTCTGTCCACATGCAGACACCCAAAACGGACAAAACGCAGATCTTTACTTTGGCCGAAGTTTTCAAAAAGATCCATTTTTGTGTGGATGACAGGCCAAAACGTAGAAAAATATCTACGTTTTGGCAGATCCCCAGCTACGTGTGGACAGGGCCTCAGAGGGTCTAAAACTACAAAATAAAATTCCTATAAAACGTTTTAAATAATAATAGTCCTCATCTACACTAACTCCGATACTTTAAAGTTTTTTGTCTTTTTTACTAAAAGACTAATAAAATTTTACATCCACAATAACATAATAAATAATTTCACTAAACCATTTTATCTTCTCTTTCCTTTTAACAGTTTTTTTTAATCATGTGATCAAAATTCAATAGTGACATGATCAAAGTGAATCTAAAACCGATTAAAGGTAGCTCCACTATTGTTCTGGTTCCTGTAGCACATAGTGATACTGAACAAATCCAAAACACACCTAAAAGCTCCTGCCAGTTAAACCGTTTGTTTCTCCAAACGCACATGGATGAAAGTGCTAATTCAACAGATAATGTCCTGAAAACAAAGTAACCAGAGTACCACAGGCGGGCAGAGCAACATTACCCTGGGGAGGACATGTCTTTGCTGTAATGTTAGTTGACAATACATCCGACTGCCACAAACAGCAAATCCTAATAGGTTTAAGCTGAATTATGGGTTTAAATTTACGTTTAAATGAACAAAGCGGCTCTGAATCGAACCCACCGATAGTTTCACAGCGATTCACTCGTTACAGCTTTAAATCATCGTTTTTCACCCAAACTGAAAAAGAACGTCTGTAAAACTAAGCTGTTCGGTCGCTGTTGTTTGAACCCACTCACAGTGCCACGCCCTGGGTACCTAAGACCCTACACCAGCACAGCTGAGACATTATTCGCCAAGGAAGCCTAAATGTTTGTCCAATATAAAAGGAAGAGTCCCCTTCTGTTAGTTTATGGCAAATTTCAGATTAGACCAAAACGCATCACAGTTGGAAAACAGGACATTTGATGTTGGGCTGTGGAATAAGACAGAAACCTTGTGTTAAAAGGATTTTAGAACAGCAACATAGAAACCAACACAAATGTGTTTCTGTACACAGACAAATGAAAATGTCAGAGGATGTTTGAGTTTTGAGTCTGATGTCGAGAAGCATTAAAAAGTGTGCATGTTTGTTTTGAAGAAAAATGGAAATTGCCCTGCTAAACCACTTTGCGCTCCTATTGCTGTTCAATCAAGCAGAGACTATTGAAATGCAAATGTTAATGACGGTGGATGAGGGGAATCGTTCTCATGCAGAAGGAATCTGTGTCTGAATATCTGGACACAAAGGGATGCAATAAATTTGTCTCACGAATAAACAAGCCACACAGATCAGACACCATCACTTACTTCTAATATGTTTCCAATTACCCAAAACTGCAACGCAATTTGCTTAGCCCTGTGTAGGTTTTTGGGGTGCTTTCAAATATCAATTAGTGCTCTAATTTAACTTTCTGGGCCGTTTGCTGTCCCTGAAATGGGGGACATAGACAGCTGGAGGTACATAAACTACAAAACAACAAAAAGGACATTGGTTATTCCACTAAAAACCATCACTTCCACATGTTTTTATTAACAACACAAAGAAATCCTGCTTTGATTTAGACCACCTTCACACTGGTAACCCTACTAGGCTTTCCATGAGCGAGCTGGATTGTGGTAAATCGGAGGAAACTGTGAGTTTAAAGAGGCATTATAACTCTGTGACACTGTTCACTCTTGGCAAAACCGTCTGGATCCTCTCCCACACTCTCACCATGCTGTGTGTGTCAGCAGCAAGTTTCCATGGCAATCCTACCTCCTGCGCTCATAATCACACCACACCCCAGGTCCCATCCTGGCATGACTTTCACTCCACGTCAGGGTGCAGCTACAAAAGGAATATCATGACTGGCTGGCATGATGTCGTTCGTTAGGAAGCAAGCACGGCCCCTTCTGCTTTAACTAAGGCAGGATTCGCATGTTGATATTTGATCCGATTATCCCCTTCCATTCTTAAGGTTGCCCCTGATTCCCTAAATGCTTTAAAGATAATCCTATCAGATATTCAGATAATCTTGCCATATGGGGTGTGTTAGGACTGTTCTGGTAAGCTCAGAAGGACATCAGAGCTGCTCCGATAACACACTGAGGGTGTTCCACATGTTAAGATGGTCTTGGCCTGATATCGCAGCATGTATTATTTATTTTTCTTGCACCAAGCACTGCAGAAATGTCCTAACATTGTGATTATCACACATCTGGCAATAAAACCCTTTGATTCTGCATCCTGAGGACAAACAAACACACAGTCTGTTGAATGTGACATGTGGCCAAACATAAAAATAAGTGATTGAAGCAGCGCACTACACCGCAAATCACCTTTTCCTCCACAGCCACCTGGAAGCTTTTTCTGCCGCTTCGCTGATTTCTTGGGTGGCTTTCCTCTCCTGCAACCCTCAAATTCCGAGAAGTTTGAGTGAGCAGTGCAGTGATTGTCCTGGGAATCCCCTGCAGCCAAACTCAATGGGCTCACGGTGGACCTTCCACCCATTCCCTTTGCAGATATCAGTGAGCTCCTGGTATTTAGCTTTTTTCTGCTCATGGGCCTCCTCAATCCAGTTATCCCAGGGGACTGTGAGCTCCATGAGAACTACCTGCTTGGACTAAATCATCATCATCATTATCATCATCATCATCATTCTTTATTTGTAAAGCAAGTCACCACCACTGTGGAAGCCCAATGTGCTGAACACCAGTACAGAAAAAAAAAGATAAAACAACAGATCATGGACAGTGCCAGGCAATAGCCTATTTATCCCACTGGATGTCAAAATTATGACCTCAGTTTTGCTCTCATTCAAGTGCAAATAACTGGAGGCCATCCATTACATAACTTCCCACAAACAGTCCAAGAGTGGAGAAACAGTTGCACCTGCCCCTGTGACACATAAGCAGAGCGATCTGGCAATCGTCAGCATAAAAAATTAATTTCACATTATGCCGACAAAGGAAAGCCCCTAGTGGCAAAAAATAGACTGCAAACAAGAGGAGGCCAAAGACAGAGCCGTGTAGAACTCCCTATAGGAGTTTCTCTTAGGCAAAGAATCTCCTCTGTCCAGACACAAAATCTCCTGCTCTCAAGATATGACTGCAGCCGCTCTCGAGCCAGGCCTGTAAACCCAACCCAATGCTGTAATTGATGTAGAAGGAAAAAGAGCATTTTCAGTTCTGCATCTTGCCCTAATCCCAGACTGGAACATCCCCAACAAATCGTGTGCAATCGTAAAATCTACTAGTTGCAAGCACATGGCCTTCTTTAGTAGGTTTGAGGGAAACAGGAGCTTCGAGGTAGGTCTACATTCAGCTAAAAATGATCTATCCCACCTGGGCTTTTTCTAAGTTGGCTGCACTGCAGCTTTCTTCAGCGGGGTTGGAATGACACTGGAAGATTATTTATGATCACTAGACCAAAAGTTGCAAGTGCTGAGAACACAGTTATCTTAATTGGATGGGTCGCAAAATTAAATTCAGATAAGGCCACCCGTGTGGCCAGCGCTGCACCTGCTCCAAAACCATGTTTGATCTCCAGAGGGTTTTTCTTTTTGAGATCTCCTGTTTGACGAGGGAGTGGGTTAGAGACAGGTCAAAACAGTTTTTTTTTATCAGTGGACAATTTTAAAATATTGCCATGTGTACCAGGTCTATACTACACAAGCAAGCACGGGTCTCTTATTGTGGATAAGTAGAAAAGCACATTGCTATTATATCTACTGCTTAGGAAAAACAACATATTTACCAATATCAACACTAGAAGCTGTTATATCTAGCATGTCCTGAATGAGCTGAGCACTTTGGTACCCCTTTAGCAGCAATTACTGAAAAACTGTAGGAAAAAATGTACAGTAAAATATGGAAGAATCTTGAAAGAATAATGATAAAAAGAAACATGAATACTGACTGATATAATTTGGAAACATTTGGAAAACATTTTAAGGTTACAGTGGTTACGAATGTTCAAAAGACTCAACAAATGCTTCTTAACATTTTGTTTATAACATGTTTTCTGCTGCCAAAACAAAGGCATATGCAGAGGACAAAAAAGATTCTGGTGAAGAAACAAATCTAAAAGCATTGCTCTGTTCAGATTTACTGAGTGATTCAGCTCTAGCAACGGATTGTGGCAGTAGAATCAGTCCAGTTAGCCCATGATGCCAAAAATCAGCCACCAGATTCCTGACATGTAGCGGCAACACAAGGCAGGATTACAATTAAGAACAAGATGGGGACGTTTTTCCAAATATTTGTCATTTGTATTGATGTCACATTGGACTTTGATGTAGAACAGTGGTGGGGAAACCTGGTCCCTTGAAGGCTGCTATCCTGCATGTTTTAGTGGTTACCCTGTTTCAGCTCACCTGATTTTAATCAGCAGGTGATTAGCAGGATTCTGCAGAGCTGATGAGCTGCTCAGCAGGGGATTTAACCACTGGATCAGGAGCAGGGAAACAACTAAAACATGCTGGACACCAGCCCTTGAGGACCAGGGTTCCCCACCCCTGATGGAGAAGGCTTTTATGCCTTTCACAGGAACAAGGCTTCAGGAATGTGGTCTGGTCTTTAATGCTCCTTGTTGCCAGGTCACAAACACATCCAACACCCGAAGAGCTTCAGAAAGATTTAAGTCATCTTTCTTCTTTTCTGCTTTACTCTCAAATGTCCACATCTGTCAAATAATTTTCTTCTTAAATTCCTATTTTTGTTTCAATTAAACAAAGCCTCAATAACACGACTTCAATTTAGTGACACCAACAGAGTAAAAGCTGGAATTGACTATTTTTTGCCCCCGACTTTGCTAATTCCTAAAACATTTGCAGACTAATGATTTAAAAATGTCCTCATTTGACAAATAAAATATTAGAGTGCAGCCACAGAAAGGATGGAGGGAAGCTGAGATGGAGACAGGTAACTAGAGGAGGGTGAAGAATGACTGACAGAATGTGTCTGCTGGGGCAGATTGAAGGAGTGATAGAAATAAAATGTTAGGAGTCAGAGCTAAAGATGAAGCAGCAGGAGGAGGGAAAAAACGACGGAGGAAATGCAATGAAAAGGCGGATTGAAGGACACAGGTCTGACAGGTGGTAAGCAAGGGGCGAGATAGTGAGATGGAGAGAGGGAACATGGGAGAGGACAAGAAGGAGGGAGGGGGGATGAAGTGGAAGGATGGTGGATGAGGCCTGTCTATCTCTTAGGCCTGAACTTTATCTGCGGCTCCAGATTGGCACCCAAATGCAGCATGATTAGGGAGTTAGTCGTGAGTACACGCTGCTGATGGAGGGGCAGGTCTGTCAGCATCAGCACCAACATCTATGTGACTCTGTCACGTGGGCTGAAGGACACAGATTGTTTCATTCAGACATGATTATTTCATCTTAATTCAGCTGATCCTTCTGATGTTTTGTAATGTGAAGTTGAGAGTCAAGGACATTTTTTTAATTGCCCCTCGGGGATAAATAAAGTTTTTCTGATTCTGATGCTGGTTCTGATTTTAAAAAGTATGTGATATTGTAGCAGTTTTAACCCTTACCTCACATTAGAGCATTTTTTTGTGCTCTAATGACTTTAACGTTAGAAAATTTAAACGTTGGGTAAGGGTTAACATTGCAAATGTTATTTTCTATCATTTACACACCCATGAGTCTTGATTCACACAGATATTTAGGCTGAAACAAACATCCTGACAGCATTATGCACGCATGCACCACACAACTTAAAAAAAATACAGTGTAAAGTAACACAATATGCTTCTTCAACCAGTTCCACCACCCTGGTTCTCCAGGTTGGTTACATATGAAAGAGTCTGGATGGGATTTGCATGCCGCTCTCAGGCATGTTGCTTAGCCTTGAAGCTGTCACAATACGTAACTCAACAAAGGTTAAAAATGAAGTTTTATTGGAGAGTAACCATTTAGTTTCCATTGGAGACTTGGCTTTATACGTTCTGCAGAAACAGTGGTTTCTGCTTATTTTATTGCTTTTTTAGTCAGTCCTTTCACTAAACATGCATCAACGTGAAGTTCAGGTGGCGGGTAAAGCTGCTGGACGTCGTGAACATTTGAACACAGGTGACAAAATTAAATCATGTTAATTATCTGGGTTATATGGGGCACAGCTGTCGGTTTTGGGGGTAACAAAGAGGTGATGTGTGCTCTTCTCCTGGGAAAAATCAACTAGAACAATCCTAATTTTGAAATGATTAATGTCATGTTTACATGATAAGCCCAACCAGTGCATTACTGGATACCACCCTGTGGCAACAGCAAAAAGACACGTCTGATGGCCAGGTCTGCATCAATACTCCCCCCCACACACACACACTGAGAGTCCACTGAGATCTATTCACTAGCTTGGAGGGTTCTTGTGACTCTGACAGGCAGCCTGTCGATACCACAAACTGGTCAAAGCGGGTGGTTAATCCAGCAGCCAATCAATGATGGGATAAGGAGGCGCTGACTCATATGCTGATTTGCATAAATGGCTTTTAAACAATTTTATTTCATCCGGCTCTCACACTAAACCCAGCATTACACCTAAAAGAAGACAAGGTGTGTAAATGGTGAGCAGCCTTTGTTGCTGTTTCTGATGCAAACATCAATAAGCAAAGGTTCCACGATGTTTTCATAAGCTGCACGTCTTTAAAGATGAACAATTTGTCAACTGATGCAACCCTTTAGCTGTGAGCCAAACGACCTGGTGCTGTCAGCTCTTTGTCTGGTCCTTCGGTCTCCGTACATCCTGACTCAGCACTGGCCAGAGGAATAGAATGGAGAGAATAAGAGGGTGTGTGTGTGTGTGTGTGTGTGTGTGTGTGTGTGTGTGTGTGTGTGTGTGTGTGTGTGTGTGTGTGTGTGTGTGTGTGTGTGTGTGTGCTGAGGTGCAAGAATCGGAAGGAAATGAGTGGATATTATATTATTGCTGAGTAGAGGAGACTATGACAGGCTGACTGCAGACGAGCTGAAAAACCGACAAGACACACACACACACACACACACACGTACAACCCTGCAAAACAGTTTAGAATTTTCTTATTTCTCAACATTTTTCTACATTTAGAGTAATATAACAGCAAGCAGGCCAAGCATAACAGAACTAGTACTATGTTTGAAAGTGTGTGTGTGTGTGTGTGTGTGTGTGTGTGTGTGTGTGTGTGTGTGTGTGTGTGTCTGTGTCTGTGTTTGTGTGCTGGGTGTGTGTGTGTGTGTGTGTGTGTGTGTGTGTGTGTGTGTGTGTGTGTGTGTGTGTGTGTGTGTGTGTGTGTGTGTGTGTGTGCTGGGCGTCATTGTGGCTCTGACGTTTTCAGGAGCAGAAAGAAACTCTGTTCCAAACTAAAGTATGTCTGACACAGCTGCAACAAGATGTCCCTGTGCCAAATAGACAGAAGTTTAAAAAGTACTTTCATTAGTTTCATGTCAGAGTGTTCTGTTGAGCTGAAGTCTAATCAAACTCAACAAGAACAGAACAACCTATACAGAAATGGAAATTCAATGGTAAGATCTGCTGCGCACCTGTTAGAGAGGTTTCTCAAATTCCTTTTGTGATGGTTGTATTGTTGTTGAAATGACTTCAGGAAACTAGTTAGTTGCTTCGGACCAGTAGTACCATTGTCCTTCCTGTGTTATTACTTACATATAATACCACCTATCCAACACGACCGTCTCACAGACCAATGAGCAGAACATAGAGGCTCTTTCCTGTAAATGTGATGAAGCATGATAGGTCTACACGGGTTTTGAACCAATTCTCTGTTGAAAGGTTGTGTTTTATCATAATGATAGTTGAACCAAATAATCAATAGCATTTTAGTTTCAGTTACACATGACCCCAAAAATGTAAGCAACAAAAACAATTGTTATATTCTTAACGATGCACTCTTCCACTCATCTGATAGATAAAGCTGAATTGATGAAAACACTAGAATAAACCACATTAGGGTTTGTGATAAAAATGAACTTTTTCTCCGAGCACTGAGGCAGACAAGAGCACACCATGCGTTCAATTATCCAGCAATGCTTCTCCACACGTTTGCCTTTCACTGCTTTTACAGCTGTGCTGACCTTCCATGTGCATTTAAGTAACCAATCAATGAAGTCGGTTTCAGTAGTCTACGTCCATTCTAAAGTGACAATGTTACAACTATATATATATATGATATATTCCTTTTATGAATAACTAGTGTTTTTAATGGTGATCTATTTTAATTCCAGAGAGACCAAAGTGTTATTCAGATAACTGCTGCAACTCCTAAAATCCTAAAAATCTGAACTCTGAATTATGCTCAATACGTGTGTTGAATAGTTGTGACACTGACCAAAATAACGGTGATTGTGATTTTTTTAGATGTAACTCAGAGCTTGCAGCTTCTCGACAGCCGTCACACTGAAGGAGGTTTTCCCAACGTGTCACAGTGCAGCTACGTTCTAATAGGCTGGCTTGGTACCTTCCTGGTAGCTTAAATTGCAGAAGTGATTAGTTTCTTTAAGTGCACTTTGCTCCACTAACTCAGTGGCATGCTATTCAGGGACAGGCTCTCAGATTCATTCAATTTACTATTCCTATTCAGGCAGCATAACTTTACAGAACTGCAGTGAAAATGACTGTGTTTTACGCTTGAATCTCGCTCAACACCCAGGGGACAAAAATCAGCCTCACTTCTGTCGCTGACATTTGTTCGGAGAGAAAGAAGAGCTTAGGATGGGCTCATCTCTTTGGCCTCGTGCCTGCAGCCCACACGGAACATTAACAATCAGGATGGTGAAGAGCCAAGTCGTAGCTGTTGTTGGAGAGGTTTGAAACCTGAAGGGAATCTTCTTCCTTCTTTTCCTTTTACTAAACAGAAATGGCAGCTTAATGCGTTGCTGGGCTTGAACAGTGTTCATCTTTCTGTTCTTAGCACCATGAGAGGACCCAAGCAACAGGTAAGATTTCACTCCTAATTCTTTTAACCCTTTAAGACTGGCGGGAGCGCCGGCACTCCCATTTGCATATCTGTGTTTAAATGCTTGTAAAACTGAAACTATATAAGAACGGGAGAAGGGGCTCCCGGTTGCCCCTCTGGGACAGAGCCAGCTGGGTATATCATGGACTCCTGGAAACAGTGGAACCTGATCTGCCTCTCTCAACTGTCTGTAGAGGATTCTGAAGATGTGTGGATATTCATGGTGTTGATGTCAGGTTTCGTGCTGTTTGGCCTGAGCGGTTACCTGGCTTACCGGAAAATGAATGAGCTGTCGAGGAATATTGGCTCAATCCCGAAGCTCAGGGATGGATTACACCGCGCTGTGAATACACAAACTCATATAATTGTCGAGATGAGTCGTAAGCTTGGAACTTTGGCTGAGATTCAGACTCTGGCACAGAAGGTTGATGCCATCAAGGATAGAGTTGATGAATCAGCATCGATTGGGATAGATTAATTACGCCATTATTGGATTAAGAGGGGTTGGAGATCAACAGAACTTTAAGAGAGAGGGGAAATGATCTCTGTCTGGCCCCAAAACAAGTTCTTATCTGAATCTGGTGCCCTTGAGCCTGTGAAGCTGAAGTGATTTCTCCCCCTCAGAAGAAATGTGGAATGCTGCCGTCGCCATGGCAACTCTGTCTCCCTATCCCAGCCTGGGCGGGACTGTGATCGGTGAAGGCCGTTGAACCGTTTCCAGGAGTCACGGTGCTCTCTAACTCAACTACCTCCTTCCCCTGTCCAAACGGAGGTGACGAGCGCTGCTCATCGCGGCTGCATGCACTGATGCGTGGAGAGTCCCAAACCCACCACCCCACCTAGTGGACACTTATGTTGTGTAATGTCTGAAGTCTGTTGCATTTCTGTCTGAGGTAGGTTTTTTATTTTTTATTTATTTATTTTTTTGCATAGCAAAGCTGCCCTCCCTGTGGAGGGTAACTCTGAAGTGCCTTTTTTTTCCTCCACCTGACCCAGTCCTCATGTATAAACCCTCTGATCTCTAATCTAATCTAATCTCTGATTAAGGTTTAAGGTAGCGCGACTCGGGTTGCGAATGACCACAGTCACCAATTCTTGTCATGTGTCTATGCCTATGTAAGTATGTCTGATCTCAGAATTGTGAGTACTGAAACTCTAATTTCCCTCTGGGATTAATAAAGTATCTTTGAATTTGATAGAACAAACATTTTTTGCATATTAAACCAGAGGAGTTACACTTATATCTCACACAGTGAACATGTCCCAGAGCGCTGCCTATTTCTGCTAATTTGCTGGCAAAAAACAACCAAAATGCGCAAATTACAAAAGCGTTTCATTCTGATCTGCAGCTCACAGGGCTTCACGTGCTAGAATAAACGTCATCACATTGTCAACGTGAACTGTCACATGATTATCACTCACCCAATCACCTGCTTTGACGTCATTTCCCCTCAAATCGTAGTTTTATTTGTAATTAAAAAAAAGTCTTTCGGCTTTTTCTTGTGCTTTTTCGCAATAATACTTTTAGACACACACATCCTACACACACCCACTACAAACTCCCGACACACTCACACACCACTACGAAAGTTTTGATGAATCGCGGACCCGCAAAACAATACAACCTCCTTGAAGCGGATGACGCCATTACAGCGCCGGATGAGGATGGAGTTTCAGTTTCCTCATCCGGCCCAGATTCTGCCGACAGTAGTGATGGGAATTCCAGCTCTTTTTAGAGAGCCTGCTCTTTCGGCTCCCAAGTGGCTCCTCAGATTTTCTGTTGCATAAATTATATTTATCACCAAAAATACAAAACTAAAACACAAAACTATGTGTAAAATGATTAACTAATGTAAAAAATGCAATATATTAAATATTTATCATTTATATGGATTTATTTACTGAATACTTTAAGAAATCTCAACTTTCCGACTGCTGTCGCTCATTTTCTCACCATCTTCGTCGCACTCTCTTGCTCACCTTTTTCCTCCTCCTCATTCCCTCTCGTCTCCCTCCGCCCGCATGTGCTCTGCTGTGTGTCTGTCTGAGACTGATCCTCCCTCTTCCCCGCCCCTACTGCTCTCTGTGTGGATAGTCTGGACACGCCTGTGGCTTTCACCAAAGCAAGAGGGGAGGGTAGGGAGGGTGATGGCTCCCAATGACGAGCCGGCTCCTGTCGTTCACTTCATAGAGCCGGCTCTTAGAGCCGGTTCGTTCGCGACGACACATCACTAGCCGACAGTGGGGAGGAAGCTGACTTTATTGAAGGACTTGATTCGTCACATTATCTGTACGTAAAAATTCATGAAATATTTTTTATTATTGTAATTATTATTAGTGAGAGAAAAGGGCAAATATATACTACTGAAAAATTAGCTACTGATATTCAACATTATTATATTAGACTCCTGCTGAACAGTTTTATTTTTGTTGTTTGCAGTGGTGATGAAGTTGAGGAGGAAACTGAGGTCTCCTGCACCTCTGAGGCTTCCTGGGCACCAGAGAGAGGCAGAGGGAGAGGAAGGAGTCAGAGGAGAAGACCTCCAAGAAAGAGAGATGAACGCTCCAGGTCAGAGTCTGTTTCTTTTCATGAAGCTGCCTGGAAAAGTGAAAAGGACCCTGACAACTTCTCACATCCTCCACCACATTTCCTGCCATAAAGAAGACCAGGTATATAGCCACCTGTTTCCGAACACATGAACAATCCATCTCCATCTGAGCTGTTCAAGATGTATGTTGAAAGGGCTGATATCAAAACTCTGTGTGCCAACACTAATAAAAATACAGAAAAAATATTGCTGCAGGAAAAAAATTCAAATGGACTGAGGTGACGGAGCCTGAGATGTATCAGTACAATGGGATAACACTGTACATGGGGGTTCTAAAGCTGCCAAAGGTCAGCGATTTTTGGCGTGCCAGTTCAATTTTTCATGTGCCATATCCTCCCAAGATCATGTCCTGAGACCGGTTCCTCACCATTACTTGGAACATTCATATGAGTGACCCTGTGGAAGATGCCCTCAATGACAGCAAAAAAGGCTCAGATGGCTATGACTGTCTGCACAGAATACGCCCGCTGTATGACAGTTTACGTGTAGCCTGCAAAGCTGTGTACCACCCCCAGCAAAACCTCTCCGTGGATGAGCGTATGGTTGCCACCTAAGCCAGGATTGCCATGAAGCAGTACATCAAAAACAAGCCAACAAGATGGGGTGTAAAACTTTTTTTCTTTCTGACAACAAAGGCTACACTGTCGACTTCAACATCTACACAGGGAGGTCCTCTCTGAATAGTGGGAAAGGGCTGTCATTTGATGCTGTGATGTCACTCATCAACAAACCCTCTCTGGGATCTGGATATCACATTTACTGTGATAACGTTCACACCAGCCCAGCTCTGTTCCGCCAACTTTATGACATGCGGTTTGGGACCTCAATGGCCTGTGGGACATTTCGGGACACAAGAATGGGCATCCCAATAACTATAATGAATGCACTAACAAAGAAATCGCCACAAGGCTCAATCAGGTGGATCAGAGAGGGAGCTCTCATTTTTATAAAATGGATGGACACAAGGGAGGTGAGTGTGTGCTCCACTCTGCACACCTCCTTCTCAAGGGACACAGTAAAAAGTTCTTCCAGGCTCGGGGGAAAACACACAGCAGTAGAGGTACCAGTACCACCTGCTGTGAAAGACTATAACTGCTTCATGGGGGGAGTTGACCTGTCAGACCAGCTGAAAGGCTCCTACTTCTCATGGAGAAAGAGCAGGAAGTGGTATGTGACGGTGCTGCATCACTTCATCGACATTGCTGTAATAAACAGCTATTTACTCAGCAAAGAGCTGAGTGTCAGACTGCAGCAGCCGCCGCAGACACACCAGGCCTTCGAGGAGCTGCTGATAGCTGAGCTCTGTGGAGTTCCCTCCCAACCAGTCCAGGAAAAGTATCAGCACATCCCTGTTGCCATTGTTGAGGGGGCATCTGGCCACACTGGGGCGCAGGAAGTGCAGGGTGTGTGGGAAGTGTACACCCTTCATGTGTGAGACCTGTAAGATGCCTCTGTGTGATCGTGGACAGGAACTGTAACAGAATCTATCACAGCTCCACTGGTGCTGCTGAAATGTAAGGTTTGACCTTGTACAACATAAATCAAACTTAGTAAATAGTTAATTTTTATGTGCATGCTGGCATTCTTAGCATTTTAGCACAATTTATTCTACACGTGTTCCAGAAGAACTTAGAACTTTCATTGCAATTTATTTTGATATCCTTGCTGTCCTTTTGCACAGTTGAATCTGTTTTCATGTTCATTACAATCTATAATATGGAGTATATTAGCAATACATTTATGAAATACTTTTTGCCTTTCTCTACACATGTTCCTGAAGCACGTAGAACTTTGATTGCACTGATTGAAATTGTTTATTGTGATGCACATGCTGCCTTTTTGCAATGTTTGCACAATGTATTCAATTTTCGTTTTTGTTACAGTTGATATAAATGGAGTATATTACAAGTAGGGTTGTCACGGTAACCGGCGTAGCGGTAAACCCCGGTAAAAAGAAGTTGACAATAATAATAACTGTCTTGTTTTTTAAAAAAAACTATTATCTCGGTGGATTACCGTGGCTGCGGTGTAGGCGCGGTGACCCTTACCAGCCACTGTATCATCTGCTGAAGTTGCCGGCGGCACATGCACACTTTGTTGTTCACAACCAAAACTTCCTTGAAGCTAAAGCTGAAATAATGACCAAAGGAGGAGACGGCAGCGCTCAGGAGGACATTTTTTATCCCTCAAAGAAGACAAAGTGGGAAGTACGGGCATCTTTTGGATATTTGAAGAATGCCGAGGGACAGCTGATAGAAGACGCCTATCCTGTTTGCAGCACGTGCAGAAAAAGAGTCTGTGAAAGGCAGCAATGCTTCAAATCTCATGACACATCTGCGTGACCATCACCCACAACTCTACAGTCAACACAAGGCAAGCTAACGTTAGCGTTTTAGCTAAAATGCGTGATCCGAGAATTTGGGTTGAGGAAGAATGCAACGAGTCGCTATATAAAGCAGCCGCAGCTCCGCTACCTGCATATAAACCGTGTCACGGACACCCCCATGTTGAAATGACGCTATGCATTACGGGGCTCCCGGGTGCAGATAAGAGTTGGTCTCTCTCCGAGAATAATTATGAATTTCACAATGATTACTGCCTGATGACATTTTCCCACATCTGCAAAGCTCACTGGAACACAAACCGAGGACAATATTCTCCTGATATAGGGTTTATTACTCAAGTAAGGGTAAAAAAGTATCTGATTAGAAGGCTACTTGAGTACTGAGTATCATCTGATCTAATATTTTTAAAATGATGACATCAAACAGACATAAAATAAGAAGTTATGGGCAAATATTGGTATTTTAAAAACTAAAGGGGAAAAATGAAAACACATAAACAACATAATTACAAAATAACACATTTTAGGCAAAATTTAGACAAAAACTGAGGACAATATTTCCTGACATACAGGGTTTATTTAAAGGTGTGAAAATGTAGCACGTTTAAAAAAAATACCACGATAATACCGAAAACCGTGATAATTTTGGTCACAATAACCGTGAGGTTAAATTTTCACACTGTGACAACCCTAATTACAAGGTAACTTATAAAATACTCATTGCCTTTCTCTACACATGTTCCTGAAGAACTTAGAACTTTGATTGCACTGGTGTGAATTGTTTATTTTGATGTACATGCTGCCATTTTGCAAATTGTGCATAAAATTTATTTATTTTTTTCAGTTTTGTAACAGTTTATATAACTGAGTGTATCTCAGAAACTAATTTATGGAAGCACTTCAAATAGATTTGTTGTTGTTTGAAAGGATTATGTGCAAATTTTTTTCACAATTTTTTCACAATCTTTTTGACAATTATGAGGGATAAAGGTGTGGCATTTCTGTATAATGAAAAATATGTGTAAAAGCAAAAAATGATTTTCAATTTCTGAATGGATAATTGCATTTTTTAGTAAATAATTTAGTTGCTATGTACATTTTCCATATATATTATTAAAATTTAGAATATAAGGGTTGTATTGATGTATAGCAAGTTAAAATACTCCAAAAAATGGCACCACAGCATTTAAAAATGCAAATATAAGTTCTGGCGAAGTTGTTCTATGGCAGTTCTCAAAGGGTTGACACTAGTGATGAACTTTGTTTCTTGCACATAAAGAAAAAGCTGTACAAGCCTCCACTCACCAAGAAATGTGCAGCTGAGTGCTCAGTTGCCTGCCAGCACTGATGGCTGCTGAGCCTACATAATTATCTTGTTCTAGCGGTCATTCAGTGGCAGACTTAGATTGCTGTGTAATTCTGTGGGTGAACCACTGCCACTCAACGTGTGTGGGTAGCAGGGAGGACGGTAGTAGAGCGTCAGAATGACAATAAGGGGGAAATGGCATGACAATCTGAAAAGCCTGTGGTTTGTTTTGTGCAAAACAAATGAAATTAGCTCTCAAATTTGATCCATGACACTGAAGGAAGAAGTGATTGTTGACGTAGCTAGAGGCGAAATCCTCACAGCAGGGATAAATGCTCCAAAGCTATGTTTGAAAAACAAGCAGCTTGACTGAACGGAGGCACGGACTTGAACAGTTGACCCAGAAATTATTGTTTGCTGTGCTTTATTTTGTCTTGATGCAATTTGAGCCAATTAATGAAGCTTTAACACATTATGCTCTAAACTCACTGTGCCAGGTTTCTAATGGATAAACGTGTTTGTTCTTATTCAATTACTGATTACTGATTCCTCAGTGTGTTTTAAGGCATTCTGTGTGTTTTAGTACTCGACCTTTTTGAGTTATTACTGAATCCATTTATTGAACCAATTGACCCAAAACATTTTTTATAAGATTTTTTTCCCCCATTTTTGGTTTAGATCTCTTCTAGCTACGTATAATTCTTGTTGCACCTCAAGTTAATGTTGCAGATTTCCACAGAGAGAACTTTCCTCTTCAATCATGACATGATTGCTTCACTTCAAATATTCTTAAATGAGTGCCTGTACTTATACTCCTTTTGGAAATGCATTTGCTTTCAAAGTGTTCAGGATAAACCCAGCTTCAGTTTTTGGAAGTTAGGTGGCAGCTGGGCTACACGATGGAGGGACTTGTTGACTTTGTCTCACATCAAGAAGGTCCTGGGTCTAAGACCTGGCTTGGACTGTAAACAGTAAAGTTTGCCTTCTGGTCTTCCCTCAGCATGTATGGGCTTTCTCTGGATGTTTTTGATTTTCTACCCCAACCAGAAACATACATGGACCACTTCCACAGAGCCTTGTAATAGGCTTGTGTGCTGTTCAAGATGTGCACTACCTCTTCCCATTTGCCTGGAAAAAATGCTGGCTTCTTCTCTGAACATAATGGAGTCTTAGATCGTACCTTTCTAACAGAAGTTACAGTGTCTGTTTAAACCAGATCATGTCAGATTCTACCGATCTGTTCTGTGGGGTACCCCAAGGCTCTGTTTTTGGTCCACACTTTTTTTACTGTACATACACCCTCTTGGACAGATAACTGATTCTTTCCATGTCTCTTATCACCTATATGCAGATGACATTCAGCTGTAATACTCATTTAAGGACATTGAGTTATATAAACTGTCTGAATTACTAGAGTGTCTATCAGCTTTCACCAGCTGACTAGAAGATAACTTCCTTTAGTTAAACTCTGAAAAGACTGAACGTCTGATCATTGCCCCTGAGAGCATGGTTCCCCTGATTAGACAACAACTTGGTCATTTATCTTCTGCTGTCAAGACAAACTTGAGGAATTTGGTTGTTTTGGACCAATTGAAGGCCACTCAAAAACGCTGGTCTGAAAATGTTTTCATCACTTAAGAAATATCTCCAAATTGCAAAGGCTGGTGTCAAAACATGACCTTGAGGTGCAAAATGCCTGGGACAATTATTACCCTAACGTAGTGGGACCTGTCAATATTATTGGGGACAAATCTGTAAAAGAGGAGGAAAGAAAAGTAAACAACACTTAAGAAAGGTGAAGGAAAGAGTGACAGCAAGACATGTAGGGAGTGAAATAGGGGAAGCTGTTGTAACATTTAATCAACAAAAAGACCTCTCTGCAATTCCTAATTGAGCAGAAAAATGTTGCAGTAACTGTTCTACAAATACAGAGGGAGTAACGCTATTTGTCTTTTCTTTTCTTTTGCTTTCCGCTGATCTGAAAAATTATTAAACCTGATCCGTGAGTTTTTTTCACCTGTTGCATCACTAACTGTGGCTATTGGAAGTCTCCCTAATCAGCATTAGTGTTTTAGCAGGTGGGATAGTAACTTTGCTGTAAATATCAGGTGCTGTAGTAGAATGTTGAATTGTCTGTCAGCTAGCCACATCTGTAGATAGTGCATGCCATGTCATAAAAAGAAAAAACATTTGCAATAATCAACATTCTGGGACATGGGACATGCATGGGTAGTAAATGTCATTTAAAAAAATGCTACCTGTAGAAAACACCACATGACCGCAGGTGCCTTCAGACATTTGACCTGACCTCTAAATGAATTAACAGGGAGTTCACATTTAGAGAAACAAAAGAATAAAACAAAGAAAAACCAGAGCAAAGCATTTTGAGGCTATTTTTCTTTTCCACGCATAAAAAGAAAGATGTTTATTTCAACTTTTGTCTATGTCTCATACACTCACACAGTTTGTTCTTGTCCATAGGATAAAATGTGGGACTGCACCATCTTTCAACACCTAAAATTGTCTTCAGAAGGTGACAGTGGCAGGGTTACAAGGGCCTCTCCCAAAGGTCATGGACCAAGCCACTGCAGCTGCAAACCATCAGTTTATGAAGGCACCTCAGTAATATTCTGCCCTCACCATTTCTCAATAAGCCAAATGGCCTAACCATGGCTCCAACAGTGAGGAAAGTCATTCCACGATCATTGCACCTGATCATCACCCCCTATTCTTTAGTCTGGCTGATAAAAACATTGACTTTCCTCAACATGATGAGAAAGTGCTGATCTTAATCTCCTCTTGTTGAGACTTTAGACAACAGTTTCTAACTTCTCTAGTAGAATACCAATGGTAAACCAATGCTAATGATGTACTGTATAGAAATAAACTTCTGCCCGCCACGACACATCTCCACTCACCATGAAATCCCTTCCCCCTTTGTCTGATACGCTTTGCATGTGTCTAGAGCTTCCTCTAGTACACATACCAATTTATGCAGAAGGAAAAAGTGGGGAAAACTAAATCAAATCCAATTACCGGTGTGATGAACCACATGTGGGCCCCTGGCGATGAGCCTGGTCAGGTTCCCCAAAAGACGACAGCAGCTAAACAACAAGCTTGATTGAAATGGCAGGCCTTCAAACAACATCCACTCCCGCTGGAGCAGAGCTAAACAAACTTCTATCCCATTGGAGTGGCAGTAATGGGCAGTGCGCAGTGTAATTTAGAAAGTTTGGGAGAAGGGAGGGGTGGTGTTCACTAATACAGGATGCTAATTAATTTAGTGTAAAGCCTGAAAAGAAAATAGATCCGCTGGAGTTTGTAGACCTAATCCTAACCCCTCCACTCAATGATCAGTACAAAAATATGTACATGTACTTCTGTGTCTTTACACCAGTTCCATTCACAGTAAAACTTTCACTTACAGACCAATCCTTTTAAATGTTAATGTTAATGTAAAGGAATGTGTGTGCTTGTGGGGTAAAATAAATTCTTGTCTAAACATCTGCAGCCTTGAGACAAAACCTGTGTATGGATGAACAGACAGACCTATGGATGGGTGAAGAACTTGTGCGTTAGTTCAGTGGTATTGTTTTACATGAAGTGGTCTATTTAGTCATATAATGTAGGGTACAGACTCACCACCAGGGGTAACAAATACATGGGTACCATAGTTAAGTGTGCAAGTACAGTATGTTACCGGGTCTTTCCACCAAACGAGTCTGCATCCCGTAACGTCTGCCAAATGTTATAGTGCATGGGTTCATTTCCACCGATTGTGAAGCATAAGGTTTTGGAAGTGGCCCAGAAGTGTAAGATGGCATTGTTTACATTTCCAATCTGGTTTTTTATGCACTACGCTTCCAGAACGCATCAAGCTCAGCAGTTCAGAACCGGCCAGACAGGACGACAAACACACCAGCAGTGTAGAACTACCACAAACTTTCAAAATAAAAGTCATGTGCAGATTTCCAGTTACTTCACTAGTAAATAAAGTACATCATCATCTGTAAAGCGTCGGTAGCCATAGTAAACACAACAGAAAACAAGCCACAGACCTTTTTGGATATACGCGGTCATCTTTGTCGTTGCTTGTTATTGTGTGAACTGCTGAAGTCAAACACGGTCTAGCAAATTTTTGGTGATTTCGTGACCTCCAAGGACCAGGGAGCTCATGGGTAAAATGCATCTGTGTGTTTAATGTTGCTTACATGTGCAGTGGAAAGACTGGGTTAGAGGGTATCACCAAATTTGCACCCCCACAGGTACAGCTGGGCATGTGCAAAGATAGTCAACATACAGTTACAGGTTCAGCTCATGTAAAGCTCCAGCAGGACATCCAGCAATTACGGCCCACTTTCCAACCCAAACACGTTGGTGACCATTTGCAGCTCATTGAGTTGAATCTCTTCCCGCATTAGATAAATCTACACACCATAGCCCAAGAACTTCTAAACCACTCCTATGTTTCATGTAGGAGGAAAGGAAACATTTCACAGATAATGTTAACGCTAAAATAGAAAAAAAGAGAACTGGATAAAGAAAAGTATTGCATGTACCAGTGACCATGTCTTGGCTGTTGAAATGTGTTTTCTAGACGAGGACCTGACATTGACAGAGAAACAAAAGCTGCTAAATCCACATTTAGCTTATAACAAATTTAGAAACGTATTACTTCAGGGAGCATGTTCACCAAGTATTAAATGTGTGCAGAGCACTTCAGGAGGCACTGTGCAAACTCACCGTGGGTGGGGTGGGGATGTGTGCAAAGCTTGCTTCCTTAATTTAATTGGCAACTATATTAGCACTTCAGCTCTTCTGAGAACAAAACAGCAAGCGAGTCTAAATAATCACAGGCTCAAACTTAATGAGTAAATACTCCCAGAGGGACAGCACATGGTCGAACAGACAGAGACACACAGACGCACGACTAAATCTCACGACGGAGCGGGGGAGGGGTCATGATGGGAGATCACTCATGTCCAGAAATATGGGGAGGAACAGCGTTGACAGCGTCATACATACTTTATGGAAAAGCTTGTCAGATATAAAAGTTTTCACCTCTGCCACTCTTGGTGTGAGGCCAAAAACCAGGGATGACAATATAGAAGGCTTTAGACGATACAGGAGAGCGAGAACAAAGTCAATGCAAATAAGAGGGATCAAGTGCTGCTAGGTGCACCAGATGAATAACTCAAAGGGGCTGCAGTGTGTGTGTGTGTGTGTGTGTGTGTGTGTGTGTGTGTGTGTGTGTGTGCATGTGTATGTGTGTGTGTGTGTGTGGGAGTACCTTAGAGAATGCTCCATGCTCAAGGAAGTATAAAGATAGTGGAACGCTATATTTATAATTCATAGCCAAAGTTGTGAAGAGAGAGAGGACAAGCGAATGACAGGTGCACTTGGTTCTCGCCTGCTCTTCGGGAATTCAGAAAAGGCCCCTCTCTATGTTTTGAAACCCCAAAAAATTATAAATTCACAAAGCAAAGGAAGTGTCAACAAGTCAGTATGCAAAGAAAAGGAAAAACGGTGCACCTCAAGGTCGAGGGATACACACCGATGACAAAGAAGCACAACTATTAAATCTAAACTCTGCCAGAGTTTTGGCTATACGTTGGGGCCACTGACAGACCGAGTCCTTTAAAAGGAGGACAGGCAGAGTAGCAGCAGGTAAAAATGGCTGCCAGATATTAAAAACACAGAGTGAGAAAGGTGTTTTAAAGAAAAAAATTCAAACCAAAGCTCAATAAAGACGGAAGACAGAAAATACTGTGGTCTTTGGTTGGGGTAGCATGCATGGAGGAGTGACACTAGAAGTAAAGACGTTAGATGAAAGGCCTCATAAAACAAAAAAGGTGAAAATATAAAAGAGGAGACGCATTACTGGAAGTGAAATGACATCAGACTTTTTGTTGTCGCCATCCCTCCCCCAACAGGGTCTCTGAGCCGAGAGAGGAGACGAGGGAAGAGGTCACCAGCTTTCATGCCAATTTGGCTTTATTAGTTGGGTAAAAGAGGGAGCGGAAGGAGGGTGCATGGAAAGAAAACAAGGAAATGGGAGAAAGAGAGAGTTCTCAGAATTAAAAGGAAGCTATTGATGTCTCTAGCTCCAAGGCCCTCCTTCTACCCAACTTCTAATTCAGCGTTTCACACACAGCACACACAGAGGAAATTAATTAGAGGGAAAGGAAGGAGGGAAAACTGGAAAGTGAGACAATATATCCGTGCTGTATACACAGAGAAACAGGTAAAAAAAAAGGGAAGAAGTGGGAAATAAAAATGATGTTGCAGATAAAACGCGGAAAAGCACCGAAGAATAAAGAAGAGAATTATCTTTTGTGAAGGCGTCTTTATCGGTGAAAGGATTACGAAACAACCCAATTAAATCAGCTTCTTCACTAAAGGGAATTTGTCAACCGGAGGACTAACACACACACACACACACACACACACACACACACACACACACACACACACACACACACACACACACACACACACACACACACACACACACACACACACACACACACACACACAGCCAGGTCTCGGGGGAATTAAGCAAACAGGTCTACAGAGATGAGGAGGAACCATGTGACCTGCCTCACAAAGGCAACCCGACAACGACGAACGTGTCGGTGTGAGAAGAGTTCATCATGAATTCTGACCCTCATCATGACAAAGATTATCCAGCTTTGATGTCTTCATTCACTTTTAAGCTGCAGATTTTTCCGCTGCCTTATTATTTTAGTCGTGAAGGCTTTCTGTTCCAGGGTAAGAGTGGAACTGTGTCCAGAAGTGGCCTGTGGCTAGAATAAAACTAAAATATATGTGTTGACCCACATGAACTATGTTTTTAAGCCTCCAGAGATATCAAAAACATTTTAATAAAGTTTTGAAGGCAGGTTTGTCAGTGATAGTGTCTTGACGTGCTCAGTGTGAAATAAAAGTCAGAGTCTGAGTCTGTTTTCTACTTTAGAGCTAATGCAAAACGTGTTTTTGAAAAGCAACTTTCACTTCATTTATCTGGAGTCATTATGTATGCTCAAATAGTGGAAGTTACATGGAGACCCATCAACCTTCAGTCCCTTCACATTAAGAGCCCTGGATAAATGCGCCGAATGCCTCCCTCACCAGTACTCACCAAACAGTTCTCTCTCTCTGTCCATGCAAAGACAACAGGCCTGCATTTCATTGTTTTTTCTATCAGTAGCTCAATATCTGATGGAAAGCAAACTTTATCTTAAGTTTATTATTATTTACAGTTTGTAACTTGCAACTTAAACATTTACACTAAAAAAGAACAAACTGCCAATGAAGGAACCATCTACTAATCTCTGAAAACAAATGGAATGTGGGTTCTGCTCTTTAATGGTGCAGTGGGTAAAAAATGAATGCTGCAAATATTCCTAAAGTACGTAGAAGGCATGCAGAGCTTAACGGTGTGAATAGCAGAGCCTTCAGTGTGGTGATGCTAAATCTACACCTATGGACGAGTTTGTGTCATAAGGTGGCAGACTCGGAGAAAAACCCAACATCAGCAGTTACGTTGAATGGAGGTTGAAACAAACTCATGTGTTTTATTTTATATTTTTTTGTGTTTTATTCCATAAAGAAACCACCCAAAAAAAAATAATACAGATAAGAGGGAAAACCTTGTGCAAGGGGTCCTGTGGGAAACAGCCACATGCTGCCAAAGTGAAAAGGATCTCTGCAGGTGCAAATATGACCATATTTAGAGACGTCATAAAATGAGATAAATGTTTATTCTATTACACAATGTGAAAGAGAAAAATGGTTCAAAAAGAAGAAAGTAGAAGCAGGTGCATAGAGGGAAGGTGACTGGTTCCAGCCAGTAAGAGTGGTATTGAAGCTGTTGGTGATGAACTGAATGGTGTTTGTGGTGGAGATAACAATAGGAGAGGGTCTCAATCCCTTTGCAAGTCTTGGGTGAGTGTCAAACATTTGAAAAATGAAAAAAAGCTGTTAAATATGAGAGGGCATCCAGAATCCAAAATCTGATCAATGAAAAAGAAATGAGCACATTTTAATCGCATACACAACACCTCCAGATGATTGAAGCATCCCCTATTTTAGCATGAATCCATTCTCCTTATCTACTCTCGCTCACACTTTTGGGCCTAATTACTTAAGACTGTTGGTAGTGATTAGCTAAAGAAACTCCGTTACTGCAGGAGGTGACCACTCACTAACCTCCACCTGTGTGTGGAGGGACGAAGACTTGTAATGAAAGCAATCAGCAGCGACCGGTATTTGTCAGCACCTTTAATGGAACACGAGCCTGGATCAGCTGCAGGATTAGCAACTCCCTCCTGCACTCCAGCGTGAGTTATGAAGGGTCATTCTTCACCAAATGTATTTTCTCCATGGTTGTTTTATCTGAACAGCAAGAGCTAAACATAAACACGCTGCTGTGCCCAGTTTCACACACCGTGCTTCTACATATATGCACACACTCAGATTTATGGCCACGGCGAATCCTCACACCTACCGGCCAGATTAGACTGACCACGGAAAACACAGAAGAGTAATTTCATCCACTGCTGGGTGAGTAAATGCTGATAAGGCTCTACTTTCCACTTCTCTCCTTTTGTCCTTTTCCCCACTTCCCCTCTTCTTCCTCTCCTTTAATCTCCTCCTCATCCTTTCCTCCACTCCCTTGTGTTAATGCTCCAGAAGAGGCTATCCCTTGATGGATCTCCCTCTTCCTATTACCTAGGCCGGAGCCTCACCGAGACTGCAGTGTACACAAGAAAGGTTTGTCCATGTACTGTAACAAGTGAGACGGCCAGTAACAGGTCTCTGACTCGTCAAACAACACTAACACTGAAAGCTGAACGGTATGGGAACCCAGGAAGGACATTTATCCACAGAAAGAGACGTCGGGAGAGAAGCAGGAGGTTAAAACCTATCCCGTGACACGTATTATTGAGTGAAGGGATTACGTCTCAGAGATGCAGCATAGCAGCAAAATAGGAGACACATTGTGATGGGGCCGCGTGAGATCGGCTTGAACAAAAATGTAAAACCCACAGCTTAGAGTGATACCATCAAGCTGAGCTATTATTACTTTGGACTCCAGACTTGTTCTTAGGCAAAATGCATATTTGCTTGACAATAATAGATAAAGCTGTTACATAAAACCGCAATGCAGCTGCTATGTCCTTCTCTTGTCTTTCATCTCCTCCCTGATCACATGTGAATCTCTAACATCCACTCCGTTTTTCTTTTCTTCTCATCTCGGTTCCCACTTCCGACTCGGACTCCGTTGGCTCTGTCGGTGGAAAACACTCTGAACGGGAACTGTCAGCTTCACTCTCCCTTGGCCTCTTGTCTCGCATTTTCTTCTCAGCTTCGTCTGCTGAACGTGGTTCACCTGGGGGGACGGAAGCTCGCTCTAACTCACCTTCATGTCAGCTTAGTTTTTAATAAGCAGAGTGGTGGTGGGGGACTCTGCCGAGGAGTCATGGTGCAATGCCTCCTCTTGGAGGGGACATTTTATTTTCTCTTTATATTTCTGTGTGTGTGTGTGTGTGTGTGTGTGTGTGTGTGTGTGTGTGTGTGTGTGTGTGTGTGTGTGTGTGATGGGGAACACCACTTTAGTGATTGAACTCATCTATAATACCGGGTGAGAACATTCTCTTGTTATTCTGTTGAGTTATCTGATCCTACTTGACTAGATTTTTATATTTTAAGCATTTTTCCTCAAGTCAACACGGCAACTGTCTTCACCACCACAGAGACAACATCAAAGAGATTTTACATCCTCTTTTTCATTTCCTGGACTTAATGAAGTGTTGTTGCCTAAAAACAACCAATATTCAGTTAGAAAATTAATTAAAGGCACTGCAGCTCCACTGAAGTCAATTTTCATGGGGAAATGACAGTGTTATGTACTTTTGTTCAGGTATATAGTACTACACCGTTTGATGGTCTTAAGCTACTTCTTGGAGAAAGAACGGTATGTAGCTAGATATCTCAGAGACAGACTAAATTATTGCTATTGCTGAGCTATGGTCACTCAGTGTCAGATATGTTTAATGAGGTTGACTCCAAAAGGTAATCATTTGCAGACGTGCATCCAGTAAAGTTTTGAGTTATTTATAAATAAATAAATAAATAAATAAATAAATATATATATATATATATATATATATATATATATATATATATATATATATATATATTTATATTTATTTATTTATATATATTTATATATATATATTTAATGTTCTTTGCCAACAAACACACCATCAGACGTTCAGTGGTGAATCACAAACCAAATTTATGCCCATCGCATCGTAATAATGACTTTCGTAAGGCACGCTTTTCGTCCTACTACCACGTGGTGTAACGTGTTCTTCAACACTGCAAAACACAAAATCACTCGACACGCTCATAGTCCGTTAAATGACCTCATTAAAAAGAAGACATGAACTTAAGGATCATTTTAGTCCTCTGGAGGTAGCAGAGTGAAGAATAGAGGAGGCAGGACAGCTGGCCTGTGTGCTTGAGTGTCTTCATGTCTGAATGTTTCTGACGTAAACACCTTCACAGACTGACCCACTTCCTGTTTATTCATAATTGTCTGACCTCCTGTAGTAAGACCTGTCTTTACTCACTCATGTGTGTGTTAGCAGATGTGAGATAGGAGCTAGTTACAGTTCTGTGGTTTGTTAAATATTATCTTAAGTGATGAGTTTTAGGAGCCCATGTATCTGGGATCAGAAGAGGTTTTCTCCTGCTCAAGCCACAAGCTTCACCCCCCGCGCTTGACCCACCC
The DNA here is from genome assembly GCF_043380555.1 of Nothobranchius furzeri. Classification (NCBI taxonomy): domain Eukaryota; kingdom Metazoa; phylum Chordata; class Actinopteri; order Cyprinodontiformes; family Nothobranchiidae; genus Nothobranchius; species Nothobranchius furzeri. The sequence goes on along the minus strand of NC_091751.1, from coordinate 31,576,777 downwards.
ACGGCCGGCTGGAAGCCCAGGAGATATGTCAGGGCTTAGAGTTGAAGAGGGTGCACATGTCACATCAAAACCTCCTGTTTCCTATGGGCTGTGACGCTTCTCTTCACTACTACTAAACACACACACACACACACACACACACACACACACACACACACACACACACACGCATGCACACACATACATGAAAACACATGCAGTTAAAAGTATACAAAATCCATTTGCTACACTAATGCTCTCCCCCCAGCTGTGACATTAATAGCAACGTTAACGCCCCATAAATGTCTTCGTTACGAAACGCCTAAATGCACATGTACACACCCACACGCACACTCACACATACACACACACACACACACACACACACACACACACACACACACACACACACACACACATGCTCATCTACCTTCCAAGCACCCTGGAGTCAATTAAAATCTTACACAGCTTTAGCTTGCCCTCAGGATTAGTTGTAACATGGACATGGACACACACACACACACACACACACACACACACACACACACACAGGACTTCTGCAGATTATACAACACCTTCACCTAGAGATTTAGCTTCCTGGTTAAAACTCTTAGGTGCACAATCTTAGAAAAAACATGCTAAATTCGTTGGTTTCCATGACAATGCCTTTTGTGTTTACCATCACGACTCTCAACATCGTGTTTTTAGTGTTTCAGCCATTGTCGTGTAAACCAAGCGTAGGTGTCAAGAACACTAAAGGTCAATCAGCATGTTGACCACTTGTTTCTCCGGGCTATAATGGTCTGGGATTTACGGTGATCAGCAGACTAATGTTGAGATAACGATACATTTGGGATGGATTTGTAGTCTTTATGCAACTGTAGCTTGTGAAATCAACAAGGAAGACGTTTCAGAGAAAACCAGTGGTTCAGAAAATTTAATGAAAACAAAACTTAAAGCTTTTCACTTAAACATTTCAGCTCCTTTTGGGGGGGGGGGGGGGGGGGTGTTTGCAGAAATTAAAAATGAAGAATTGTTTGTCAAAGTCAACCAAAAGTGAAAATAAAATTAAGTCCAGGGACATGCTTACTGTGCAAAGACCTGGTTTGGACGCCCTACAGATTCTGGACAGACAGACTCAATATAGACATGATCTGCACGTCCAAGCGATATCGGATGTTTGCTGGGTTCAATTTGAGTCATTTCTTAAAAAGCTAATTAAACATAACTTTAAAACTGTAGATTTAAAAGAACAAATATTACAGAAGGAACAACAGCAGACAACGATCTTGTACCAACAGACCTGGCATTAGGTAAAGTAAACCAGCAGCAGAAGAGGCGATGGTACCAGTGCACATGGACGCCAGTCCTCTCTCACGCTGAGTGTGACGGTCTAACCTCTGGTCTGTTATGTTGAAGAACAAGACTGAAAAACATAAACTCAATGATTGCATTTGGCACGCAGCGGCTGGGCAGCTGGTTGGCTTGGAGACAAGCTGGCTGGTGAGTGCTTGTTTTTAACCACACTGCCTTTACACATCCTAACCCATCATCAACAACAGCTAGTTACCTTTTCATTTAGAAACTTAAAGTGAAGACTGGCTTATTTGTGTTCTTTTTGGCTGAAGCAACCAGAGCACCAGGCAGTGTTGTTGGTTTTGTTCACCATCACTGATCTTCTGCTGATGCTCCGTGTACATCAGGTGGGCGTGTCTCTCCTTGGCCTGACTCCTTATCTGTGGTCAAAACAGTCCTGGTGTGTGTTCTAGTGCTGCCCTCCAAAGCTGATGCCCAGAATGAGGAGTGACTTAAGTAAAGGAGCTTTTAATTGTTTTTCTCTTTTCTTAGAATAACCTTCAGAAGGAACTGAAGGCTTCAGCCATGATTTCATTAGGTGGATTTAAACCTTTAAACAAAATGACTCTAGCTTTATATATATTTATTTAGTTTGTAAATTATTGTTTTTACTGGTTGACATTGGTTTCATTGTGATGGTGTAGTTATTTGTACTGTCCCTGTGCTGCCTTCCTGGACCAGGTCACTGTTGGAAATGAGATTTGAGATCTCGGTGAGTTTTTTCCACTGGTTGTCAGGAAAATTTCTCTTTGGAGCTTCAAACTGGAGCAGGACTTTACTGCAGCTTCAACCTCCTCATCACATCAATGTATCAATGACTCTGTGTCAGGAATTTCAGAACGGTATGTTTGACACTGTTGGGCTCAAAAGGCTTGAGATTTATTTGATGTTAGAATAAATCATAAAAAGTTTTGTATGAAATGTATTTTCAAAAGCCCAACCAACACCTTTTAAAAGGAAATCTAAAATCAATTATCTTAAAGTTACAGTGTGTAGTTTCCCTGGTGATAGTGGGCAGTACATGCGTAAACCGCTGCAAGCAAGCCTTATTTTAGTGTTTAAAGAAGACCTTACCAACGGATGGCCATTAGGGTCAAAAATCCCTGGCAGTGCAACCTCCAGCAGAATAACAAGAACATGAGAAACGCTTTCATCACTGGCAATGAGTGAAGAGGTAAATGTGTAAAGTAACAGTGTTTATTAATTATGAAAGTTTTGTAACCATTTGTTACAAATCAGTAAATGGGTTTTGTCCTCACAGACTTTCGTTGACGGAAACATGGTGTCCAATATGATGTCACCTACAGACTTAGGGTGTTTCTCAATGCCAAGGGACCTTGCCTTGATGTCTTGGCCCCGCCCCAGTTGCCTAGGAGATACGTCATCGGGAGCCGCCAAGACGTGTTCCAATGTTCATGTTCTACCGAGGTGTGTGTTCTCCATTTGTTAGCCGTTTAGCTAGCTGAGCAAGGATACACGGGAGGTGCCTTGTAGCCTAATCTTGGTCAAAAATTACTCAGAATACACCGCAGTATTTTCAAAAGGATGGCGGATCAGAAGCCGGCAGCTACTTTGGTGACAAATTTCAAGTTTAAAAGTAAGTCAACTAATTTAAAATGTTTTTTTTCTTAGATCCAAAGAAGTTATCTATGGTTGGTTTAGTGGTTGCAGCTTCGGTGGCTAGCGGGTGGTAACTCGCTTATATATTTAATTTAATAAACATATACACAATTTAAAAAGTAAAAGGCTCGTTGCATATTTATATTGAAACTAATACATATAAAATATAAAGTTATCTCCCATGTCACGTGACGTTACGTGACCGCTGTGGAAACTGCGGTCACGTGATGCAAGTGTGTTCCATTTAACCATTTTCTTTGACCGAGGAAGGACAGTGTCCTCGTAAGCAAGGCAACTGGCCTCGCAAGACATCACCTCACAAGGCCAGGCGCCTTGACATTGAGAAACATCCTTAGACCCGCTTCATGTATTTTAGAACAGATTTTTATGGTCATAGGTTATGAAACTGCAAATATTTTTCAACAACTGGGTATCTTGTAAGTCATTTACTACCACATTTTGATGGATATTTCCAGAGATGAATGGTAAAAACTACATATTGTCACTTTAAGATTATAATGACTAATGTATTTTGCGTTACACTTGAGCTAAAAGTTAATTTAGCTAAAAACGCCTCTGGGGGGTTAAACTGTAGAAAACCCACATGAGAGAAACCTGATGAGCACTGTCATCTTCCACAGTTAAATGTGAGTAAACAATCAGAGAATGAGTCAATTCAAATGGAGCCTGTGGCAGTGGAAGCTGAGCTGTATGCATACATGTGTGAGATTGTCAGGTTTTTCGGTGGCAGAATGCCTCCTTTCCACTCAGACCTCTTCATCCATAGACACAAACACCTCCAGCTCACAGCAATGCGTCTTCACTACAGAAAGTACACTCATTATGTGTTTCTATACACATAGACCCACTTTTCTTAAGCACTGAACCACTAAAGCAGCGTAAAACCCTTTTTGGCATAGCAAAGAAAAGAACAAGCCCCAGTAAAAAAGAAATGCCCTGCCAGCAACTTCCACCCATTCATCCATCCTGTCCTGTCCCAGACTGATGCAGGAAGCATGGGACAGAAAGACAGACACGACGTGATTCATTCAGTTCCAGTGAATCCCAAGCTCACAGTGTGCTCGCTAAATTAAACTGTATTGAAGAGCAGGGAAGACTGCAAAGGAAAGAAATCAGCTTCGTGGTGTTCAGCAGGAAGGCTGGCTCAAATCTGTGCCGCAGCAGGGTTTGGGCCAACGGTTTTCACAAATGGCAAGAAAAAATGGAATGTTTTTGCTGTGAACCTTGAAGTCAAAGTGGGCTGTGATTGGATGTTCTATTAAATTTACGGTCGGATTTGGGCTGCTGATGAGTGTTCATCAAACAGATGGGGGAAGTATAAAAATTCATGAGAGCACTTTAATATTTCTGAGCCACAATGTTGCCAAGGTGTGCCGATCCCATGGACAGGAAAATAAAAAGTCCAAAATGCATGCCACCATCCAATGAGAAGGGAAGGAAGAAGACGAGCAGAAGAAAGAAAGCCGCCAAAAGCCACAAGTTCATCATTTTGTCTATAAACTACAGCATGGATCAAATGCTCTGTACTCTGGTTCAGGGAGAAGTTAGGAAAACAAAGAGATTGTGATGAAAGGAAGAGAGGATGTAGAGTAAATGAAAGGCCCAGGAACTGATGGATAGGATGTGACAGAGCTGATTGGTAAACGCAGAGCCAGGGATACACGGGAAAATTAGCCAAGCTATTCACAGGATCTGACTCAGAACAAAAATACTGCAGTCGGAGCATTAGCACACAAGTGTGAGCATGCTTTCACATCCATGGAGCCAATGAGTAGATCCTTTACACCCCTCGCAGCACACAGACATAGTAAAATGCTACCGTGGTAACAACTCGGCTAAAGTAAGAATAAAGTGCCAGTTTACACAATTTCAGGTCAACGATTCGTATGAATGAGCCACAAACTGGTCAATACACCCAGTAGGAGCTGCTGGTCTCACTGGCATGTGGTAGATAACTGGGATCGTGGACTGATCCAGCAGAGCTGATAACTACTGACATATTTAACAGATGTACAAAAGTACAGATGCCTTCTGTTCTTGTCACACCTGTCAAACCTGGTTCTCCAACTGTTCTATCTTCTTGTCTTTCTCCACATTTTGAATGCGAAGAAACTGGACCTCTTTCACCAGGTCCAAAGTACGAGTCTGTTGGTCCTTTACTTCCGTGAGCTGTGTTTCAAGTATGTCCAACGTTACTTTAATGTCGTCGGTTTCCTCTGCCACATCCCTTAACTTCTTCGGAGCCATTTTTTCTCACCTTTAAGCATCACTTCGAGGTGTCTCCAGTAGTTTTAAATAAATGTTTTAAAAGTCTTTGTTGGACTATCAACAGTTGGTCGGCACAGACATTTCAACCAGCAGCCATTCGATGCTTGGTGGTTCTTTCCTCCTGCCACGCAGCAATCGACCCGGTAGAGCCTGGCCTGGTAGCTGGAGCAGATCCTGGGTCTGGTAGTCCTGGTCTTGGACTGATGGAGGGCCGGTGTTCAGCCGGTTTTAGTTTTAACCCTAACTGATATTTTCTGATATCACATTTAAAGGCCAATATTGGCTGATAATATCGGACATTCCTAGTAATTTATGTTTTTATGTAGTTCTTTCACGGTGTAATGGCGGACTGCCCCGGTGACATCTTTGGTACATTCTTTGTGTGTTTGGCTTCTAATTCCATTTTTGGTTGTTTTTTAAACACTGACAAGGTTTTTCTTTACCTTGCTAACAGTTTCGTTTGCGTCTGCAAACATACTCAGAGCTGACGCTGATGATGGCGTCACTTCCTACTCCGTTTATCTGCGGGCAGCAGAGGACGTTGTTGCCCTCTGCTGCCTGCTATCCCCTCTATGATGATGCAGTCAGGCAGAGTGGGCAGCAGAGGGCGACAATGTCCTCTGCTGCCCACAGATAAACGGAGTAGGAAGTGACGCCACCATCAGCGTCAGCTCTGAGTATGTTTGCAGACGCAAACGAAACTGTTAGCAAGGTAAAGAGAAATCTTTCCTGTGTTTCAAAAAAGAACCAAAAATGGGATAATATAGCCTATTTTTGTGCACTTATACTAATCATAGTCGTAGTTTGAAATTAATATAAATATCATGAAATGTTAACATTTTAGTTTATTTTGAAAAGCCACTGGTTCCTTCCTGTCTAGCTGTGGAGCTTCGATTGCGCTTCTTGTGAGATTATATTTGTATAAACTGTGAGTAAAGCAGGAGGCGGGACCTAAACACAGGTTCGGGTTCGTAGGACGTGCAGCGCGCTCACGCCAAACCAGCAACACAAAATGAAAGGGCAGGGTGAGCACAGATGATCAATGACATATATCTTATTTTGAAATATCGAAGGTGATGCAACATTTCAGGAGCGAATAGGATGAAAGGGGCATTCATGTTTTGGAGGGGTATTCCCCTTACAAACCAAAACACCCGTTTCAGTGGCTGGCCAGATGATTCTCTCTCTCTCTCTCTCTCTCTCTCTCTCTCTCTCTCTCTCTCTCTCTCTCTCTCTCTCTCTCACACATGCTGTCACTCTCTCTCTTTCTCTCTCTCTCCCTATCCCTCTCTCTCTCACACACGCTGTCTCTCTCTCTCTCTCCCTATCCCTCTCTCTCTCTCTCCCTATCCCTCTCTCTCTTACACACTCTCTCTCTCTCTCTCTCTCTCTCTCTCTCTCTCTCTCTCTCTCTCACACACACACACACACACACACCCATACACACACACACACACACACACACACACACATGCTGTCACTCTCTCTCTTTCTCTCTCTCTCCCTATCCCTCTCTCTCTTACACGCTCTCTCTCTCTCTCTCTCTCTCTCTCTCTCACACACACACACACACGTTGTCACTCTCTCTCTTTCTCTCTCTCTCTCTCTCTCTCTCTCTCTCTCTCTCTCTCTCTCACACACACACACACATGTTGTCACTCTCTCTCTTT